>NW_019729932.1:36294-41881 GCF_002891405.2 Cryptotermes secundus | reverse complement strand
AGTGAGCAGAGGAATATCCTACATGAAATAAGAAAACGGAAGGCTAATTGGATTGGTCATGTTTTACGCAGAAACTGCCTTCTAAAAGAAGCTATCGAAGGAAAGATAGATGGGCGGATAGAAGTGACAAGAAGACGAGGAAGAAGACGTAAGAAGATGCTGGATGACCTTGGGGACAGAAGAGGATACTGTCATTTGAAGGAGAAAGCTCTAGATCGCATTAAGTGGAGGAATTGTTTTGAAAGAGACTGTGGAACTGTCGTTTTGACAGATTACTGATGATGATGAGCTTGCAAGCTTTGCGTTGCTAACTTCATAGTGTGCGTTGTTAGCTTGCTAGTTTTGCGGTGCTATCTTGCTAGATTTGCGTTGCTAGGTTGCTAGCTTTGCGATTCTAGCTTGCTAGCTTTGGGTTGCTAGCTTGCCAGGTTTGCTTTGCTAGCTTGATATCTTTGCGTTGCTAGCTTGATGCCATGCTAGGTTTGCGTTGCTCGCTTGCTAGCATTGTTTTGCTTGCTTATAGATTCCGGTGCTAAATTGCTAGCTTTGCGTTGCTAGCTTGCTAGATTGCTTGATTTGCGTTCCTAGCTTGATATCGTTGAGTTGCTATCTTACTTGATTTGCGTTGCTATCTTGCTAGGTTTGCGTTGCTAGCTTGCTAGTTTTTCGTTGCTAGCTTGCTAGTTTTGCGATGCTATCTTGCTAGATATGCTTTGCTATGTTTATAGCTTTGCGTTTCTAGCTTGCTAGCTTTGTGTTGCTAGCTTGCTAGCTTTGCGTTGCTAGGTTGACATTTGTGTTTCGCTAGCTTGCTGGCATGCTAGATTTGCGTTGCAAGCTTGCTAGCATTGTGTTGCTAGCTTGCTAGCTTCCGGTGCTAGCTCGATTTCTTTGCGTTGCTAGCTTGCTATCTTTGCCTTGCTAGCTTGCTATCTTTGCGTTGCTAGCTTGCTATCTTTGCGTTGCTAGCTTGCTAGCTTTGCGATGATTGCTTCCATGCTTTGCGTTTCTTCCTTGCTAGCTTTGCGTTCCTAGCTTGCTAGATTTGCTTTGCTAGCTTGCTATTTTGCCTGATATGCGTTGCGAGCTTGCTAGATTTGCGTTGCTACCTTGCCAGCCTTGCGTTGATAGCGACCCAGCTTTGGGTTTCTAGCCTGCCAATTTTGCGTTGCTAGCTTGCCAGCTTTGCTTTGCTAGCTTCCCAGCGTTGCGTTGCTAGCTTGCAAGCTTCGTGATGCTAGCATGCAAGCTATTAATTGCTTACTTGCTAGCTTAGTAGATTTGCGTTGCTAGCTTGCTAGCTTTGCGTTGCAAGCTTGCCAGCTTTGCGTTGCTAGCTTGCCAGCTTTGCTTTGTTAGCTTGCCAGCTTTGCGCCGCTAGCTTGTAAGATTTGCGTGGCTACCTTGCTAGCTTTCCGTTGCTATTTTGCTAGCTTTGAGTTGCTAGTTTGCTAGCTTTGCGTTGTTTCCTTGCTTGCATTGCGTTTCTTGCTTGCTAGCTTTCGTTGCTAGCTTCCTAGCTTTGCGTTGCTGAATTGCTAATTTTGCGTTGCTAACTTGCAAGCTTTCCGTTGCTAGCTTGATAGCTTGATAGATACGCGTTGCTAACTTGCTAGCTTTGCGTTGCTAGCTTGCCAGATTTTGCGTTGCTAGCTTGCCAGCTTTGCGTTGTTAGCTAGTCAGCTATTACGTTTCTGGCTTCCCAGGTTTTCCTTGTTATCTTGCAAGCTTTGCGTTGCTCGCTTGCAAGCTTTGCCTTGCTAGCTTGCTAGACGGCTAGATTTGCGTTTCTAGATTGCTAGCTTTGCGTTGCAATCTTACTATTTTTGCGTTGCTAGCTTGCTAGGGTTACGTAACTAGTTTGCTAATTTTGCTTTGATAAATACCTAGATTTGAGTTGCTAGCTTGCTAGCTTTGTGTTGCTATCTTGCCACGTTTGCGTTGCTAGCTTGCTAGATTGCTAAATTTGCGTTGCTAGCTGGCTAGTTCTGCGTTGCTAGCTTGCTAGCTTTGTGTTGCTACCTTGCTAGTTTTGCGTTGCTTGCTTGCTTGCTTGCTTTGCGTTTCTAGCTTGCTTGCTTTGCGTTGCTAGCTTTGCTACTTTTGTGTTGCTAGCTTGCTAGCTTTGCGTTGCTAGCTTGCTAGTTTTGCCTTGCTAGCTTGCTAGCTTTGCGTTGCTAGCTTGCATGATTTGCATTGCTAGCTTGCTAGATTTGCTTTGCTCGCTTGCCAGCTGTGCGTTGCTAATTTTCTAGATTGCTAGATTTGGTTCCAAGCTTACTAGCATTGCGTTGCTATCTTACTGGATTGGCGTTGCTAACATGCTACGTTTGCGTTGCTAGTTTGCTAGAATTGCGTTACAAGCTTGCAAGCTTTGCGTTGCTAGCTTGCTAGGTTTGCGTTGCTATTTTGCTATATTTGAGTTGCTAGGACTTAGCTTTGCGTTTCTAGCTTGTTAACTTTGTGTTGCTAGCTTGCCAGCTTTGCGGTGCTAGCTTGATATCTTTGCGTTGTTAGTTGCTAGCATGATTGATTTGCTTTGCTAGCTTGTTAGATTTGCGTTGCTAGCTTGCTAGAATTTTGTTGCTAGCTTAAAAACTTACGTTGCTAGCTTGCTAGATATGCTTTGCTAGCTTCCTAGCTTTGCTTTGCTAGCCTGCTAGCTTTGCGCTGCTTGCTTTATTGCTTTGCGTTTCTTGCTTGCTTGCTTTGTGATGCTAGTTTGCTACTTTTGCGTTGCTAGCTTATTAGCTTGCTAGATATGAGTTGCTAGCTTGCTAGCTTTGCCTTGCTAGCTTGCCAGCTTTGCGTTGCTAGCTAAGCAGCTTTGCGTTTCTAGCTTGCCAGTTTTGCGTTGCTAGCATGCCAGTTTTGCTTTGATAAACTTCCCAGCTTTGCGTTGCTAGCTTGCTAGCTTTGGGTTGTTAGCTTGCTAGCTTTGCGTTGCTAGCTTGCTCTATTTGCGTTGCTAGGTTCTGGTTTGCGTTTCTAGTTTGTTAGCCTTATGTTGCTAGCTTACCTGCTTTGCGTTGCAAGCTTGCTATCTTTGCGTTGCTAGCTTGCTAGCATGCTTAATTTGCGTTGCTAGCTTGATAGCTTTGCGTTGCTAGCTTGCCAGTTTGCGTTGCTAGCTAACCAAAATTGCGTTTCTACTTTGAAAAGTTTGCGTTGCTAGCTTGCCATCTTAGAGTTGCTAGCTTCCCAGCTATGCGTTACTAGCTTGCCAGCTTCGCGTTGCTAGCATGCTAGCTATCCGTTGCTAGCTTGCTAGCTTGATAGATATGCGTTGCGAGCTTGCTAGCTTTGCGTTGCTAACTTGCCAGCTTTGCGTTGCTAGCTTGCAATCTTTGCGTTGCTCTCTTGCTAGCTTTGCGTTGCTAGCTTGCTAGACGGCTAGATATGAGTTGCTAGCTTGCTATCTTTGCGTTGCTATCTTACTAGCTTTGTGTTGCTATCTTGCTTTCTTTGTGTTACTAGCTTGGTAACTTTGCGTTGCTAGCTTTCTAGCTTGCTTGATAAGCGTTGCTAGCTTGCTAGCTTTGCGTTGCTAGCTTCCTAGCTTTGCGTTGCTACCTTGCTCATTTTGCGTTGCTTGCTTGCCAGCTTTGCGTTTCTAGCTTGCCAGGTTTGCGTTGCTAGCTTGGCAGCTATGCGTTCCTATCTTCGTAGTTTTGCGTTGCTAGATTGCTAGCTTTGGGTTGCTAGCTTACTAGCTTTGCGTAGCAAACTTGCTAGCTTTGCGTTTATTGCTTGCTAGCTATGCGTTGCTAGCTTGCTAGATTTGCTTTGCTAGCTTGCCATTTTTGTGTTGCTAGCTTGGTAGCCTTGCGTTGCTAGTTTGAAAGATTTGCCTTGCCAGCTTGATAGGATTGCGTTGCTACCTAAATTTCTCGGCGTTGGTAGGTTGCTAGATATTCGTTGCTATCTAGCTAGCTTTGCGATGCTATCTTGCTAGATTGCTAGATATGCGTTGCTCGCTTGATAGCTTCGTGTTGCTATCCTGCTAGCATTGTGTTGCTAGATTGCTATCTTTGCGATGCTAGCTTGCTATTTTTGAATTGCTAGCTTGCTAGCTTAACGTTGCCAGCATGCTAGATTTGTGTTGCTAGCCTGCCAGCTTTGCGTTGCTAGCCTGACATCTTTGCGTTGCTATCTTGCCAGCTGTACGTTGCTAGCTTGCCAACTGTGCTTTGCTAGCTTGCCAGCTTTGCGTTGCTATCTTGCTGGCTTTGTGTTGCTAGCTTGCTATCTTTGCGATGCTAGCTTGCTATCTTTGCATTGCTAGCTTGCTAGATTAGCGTTGCTAGCATGCAAGCGTTGTATTGCTAGCCTGCTATTTTTGCGTTGCTAGCCTGACATCTTTGCGTTGTTATCTTGCCAGCTATGCGTTGCTAGCTTGCCAGCTTTGCGTTGCTAGCTTACCAGCTTTGCGTTTCTAGCTTGCTAGATTTATATTGGTAGCTTGCTAACTTTGCGTATCTAGCTTGCTAGCTTTGCGTATTTAGCTTTCTAGCTTTGCGTTGCTAGCTTGCTAGCTTTGCTTTGCTAGCTTGCTTGTTTGCTTGATTTTCGTTTCTAGCTTGCTAGATTTGCTTTGCTAACTTGATAGCTTTGCGTTGATAGCTTGCTAGCTTTGCGTTGGTACCTTACTAGCTTGGCGTTGCTAGCTTCCTTGTTTTGGTTTGCTAGCTTGCTAAATTTGCGTTGCTGTGTTGGTAGATTGGTAGATTTTCTTTGCTAGCTTTCTAGCTGTGCGTTGCCATCATGCTATCTTTGCGTTATTAGCTTGTTAGCTTCTTGTTGCTAGCCTGCTTGTTTTGCGTTGCTAACTGTCTACCTTTGAGTTTCTAGCTTGGTAGCTTTGCGTTGCAAGCTTGCTAGCTTTGCGAACTAGCTTGCTATCTTTGCGTTGCTAGCTTGCTATCTTTGCGTCGCTAGCTTTCTAGCTTTGCGTTGCTAACTTGCTAGCTTGCTAGATTTGCGTTGCTAATTTTTTAGCTTTGAGTTGTTAGCTTGCCAGCTTTTCGTTGCTAGCTTGCTAGCTTGCTAGCTTGCTAGCTTGCTAGCTTTGCGTTGCCATATAGCTAGTTTTGCGTTGCTAGCTTGCCAGCTTTGCTTTTCTTGCTTGCCAACATTTCGTTGCTAGCTTGCCAGGTAAGTGTTGCTAGTTTGCCAGCCTTGCATTGCTAGCTTCCTAGATTTGCGTGGCTAGCTTGCTAGATTTGCTTTGCTACTTTCCTAGATTTAGGTTGTTAGCTTGCCAGCTTTGCGTTGCTCTTGCCAGCTTTGCGTTATTAGCTTGCCTGCTTTGTTTTACAAGATTGCCAGGTTTGCTTTGTTAGCTCTCCAGCTATGCGTTGCTAGCTTTCCAGCTTAGCGTTGCTAGCTTGCCAGCTATGCATTTCTAGCTTGCTAGTTTTCGGTTGCTAGCTTGAAAGCTTGGTAGATATGCGTTGCTAGAGTGCTAGCTTTGCGTTGCTAGATTGCTAGCTTTGCGTTGTTACTTTCGTATCTTTGCGTTGCTTGCTTGCTTTGCGTTCTTGCTTGCTTGATTTGCGTTGCTAACTTGTAGCTTTGCGTTGCTAGC
>NW_019729932.1:32669-36253 GCF_002891405.2 Cryptotermes secundus | reverse complement strand
CATTGCGTTGTTAGCTTCCTTGCTTTGCGTTGCTACCTTGCTAGCTTGGCGTTGAAAGCTTGCTAGCTTTGATTTGCTAGCTTGATAGATTGCTAAATTTAGGTTGCTACCTTGCTAGCTTTGCGTTGCTAGCTTGGTAGCCTTGCGTTGATAGATTGGTAGCTTTGCGTTGCCAGCTTTATAGGTTTGCGTTGCTACATTTCACGTTTGGAATTGCTGCTTGCTAAGTTGGCGTTAATANAGATTTGCCTGCTAACTTGCTAGCTTTGCGTTGAAAGCTTGCTTGCTTTGCGTTGCAATCTTGCTAGTTTGCGTGATAGCTTGGTTGTTTTGCGTTGATATCTTTGTAGCTTTGCGTTGGTAGCTTGCTAGCTTTGCGTTGCTATATTGGTAGTTTTGCGTTACTAGCTTGTTAGCTTTTCTTTGCTAACATACTTGCTTTGCGTTGCAATTTTGCTAGTTTTGCTTAGCTACCTTGGTAGGTTTGCATTCCTATATTGGTAGCTTTGCGTGGCAACTTTGCTAAGTTTGCGTTGCTAGCTATCTAGCTTTGCGTTACTATCTTACTAGCTTTTCGTTGCTAGTTTTCTAGCTTTGCGTTGCTAGCTGGCTAGATTTGCGTTGCTAACTTCCTAGCTTTGCGTTGCTAGCTTGCTAGATTGCGTTCCTAGCTTGCAAGTTTTTCGTTGCTAATTTGCTACCTTTGAGTTCCTAGCTTGCTAGCTTTGCTTTACTAACTTGCCATCTTTGCGTTGCTAACTAGACAGGTTTGCGTTTCTAGCTTGCCAGCTTTGAGTTACTAGCTTGCTAGATTTGTGTGGCTATCTTGCTAGCTTTTCTTTGCTAGATTGCTAGATTTGCGTTGCTTACTTGCTTGCTTACATTGCGTTTCTTGCTTGCTAGTTTTCGTTGCTAGCTTGCTAGTTTTGCGTTTGCTAGCTTTCTACATTTCTAGATTTGCGTTGCTAACTTGCTAGCTTTACTTTACTAACTTGCAATCTTTGCCTTGCTAACTTGCCAGGTTTGCGTTTTTGCTTGCTAAGTCTCGGTGCTAGCTTTCGAGGTTTGCGTTGCTAGTTTGCCAGTTTTCCGTTGTTAGCTTGCCAGTTTGAGTTGTTAGTTTGATAAATTTGCGTGGCTAGCTTTCTTGCTTTGCATTTCTATCTTGCTAGCTTTCCGTTGCTCTCTTGCTAGCTTTGCTTTGCTAGCTTGCTAGCTTTGCGTTGCATGCTTGCTTACTTTGCGTTTCTTGTTTGCTAGCTTTGGGTTGCTAGTTTGCCAGCTTTGCATTGCTAGCTTGCCAGTTTGCGTTGCTAGCTTGATAGATTTGGGTGGCTATCTTGCTAGCTTTGCGATGCTTCCTTGCTAGCTTTCCGTTGCTAGCTTTCTAGATTTGCGTTGCTATCTTGCTAATTTTGAGTTGATAGCTTGCTAGCTTTGCGTTAATTGCTGCTAGTTTTGCGTTGCTAGCTTGCTACCTTTGCTTTGCTAGCTTGGTAGCTTTGCTTTGCTAGCTTGAGGGCTTTGCGTTGCTATCTTGCTAGTTTTGATTTGCTAGCTTGGTAACATTGCGTTGCTAACTTGCTAGTTTTGCGATCTAGCTTGCTAGCTTTGCGTTGCTAGGTTGCTATCTTTGAGTTGCTAGCTTGCTATCATTGCGTCGCTAGCTTTCTAGCTTTGCGTTGCTAGCTTTCCGTACCTAGCTTGCTAGCTTACTAGATTTGCGTTGCTAGCTTGATAGTTTGATTTGCTAGCTTGCTAGCTTTGCGTTTGCTAGCTTGCTAGCTATGAGTTGCTATCTTGCTAGCTTTGCGTTGCTAGCATGCTAGCTTGTTAAATTTGCGTTGCTATTTTGATAGCATTGCGTTGTTATCTTGCTAGTTTCTTCGTTGCTATCTTGCTAGTTCTGTGTTGCTAGCTTGCTAGCTTGCGATGATATCTTTTTATCTTTGCATTGTTAGCTTGCTAGCTTTGCGTTGCTAGCTTGCTAGATTTGCTTTGCTAGCATGCTAGCTTTGTGTTGCTAGCATGCCTGCTTTGCGTTGCAATCTTGCCAGCTGTGCGTTGCTAGCTTGCCAACTGTGCGTTGCTAGCTTTCCTGCTTTGCGTTGCTAATATGCCGGCTTTGCTTTGCTAGTTTGCAAGTTTACGCTGGTAGCTTGCTGGCTTTGCGTATCTAGCATGTAAGCTTTGGGTTGCTAGCTTTCTAGCTTTGCGTTCCTAGCATTGAAGCTTGCTCGATTTGCGTTTCTAGCTTGCTAGCTTAGCGTTGCATGCTTGCTCTCTATGCGTTGCTATCTCGCTAGCTTGCTAAATTTGCGTTTCTAGCTGGCTAACTTTGAGTTGCTAGCTTGCCACCTTTGCGTTGCTTGCTTGCTTGCTTGCTTGCTTTGCTTTCCTTGCTTGCTAGATTTCGTTCATATGTTAATAGATTCGCTTTGCTAGATTGCTAGGTTTTTGTTGCTAGCTAGGTAGCTTCGGTTTGCTAGCTTGCTAGCATTGCGTTTCAAGCTTGCTAGTTTTGCTTTGCTAACTTACTAGCTTGGCGTTGCTAGCTTGCAAGATTTGCTTTGCTAGCTTGCTAACTTTGCGTTGCTGGGTTGGTAGATTAGTAGAATTTCGTTGCTAGATTTCTAGCTTTGCGTTGCTATCTTGCTATATTTGCGTTGCTAACTTGTTATCTTCATGTTGCTAGCTTGATAGTTTTGCGTTGGTAGCTTGCTACCTTTGCGTTGCTAGCTTGGTAGCTTTGCGTTGCTAGCTTGCTAGGTTTGTGTTGCTAGCTTGCTAGTATTGAGTTGCTAGCTTGGTAGCTTTGCGTTGCTAGCTTGCTAGCTTTGCGATCTAGCTTGCTAGATTTCCGTTGCTAGCTTGCTATCTTTGCGTTGCTAGTTTGCTAGCTTTGCGTCGCTAGCTTTCTAGCTTTGCGTTACAAGCTTGCTAGCTTTGCGTTGCTAGCTTGCTAGCTTTGCGTTTCTAGCTTGCTAGCTTGCTAGATTTGCGTTGCTAATTTTTTATCTTTGAGTTGCTAGCTTGCTATGTTTGCGATGTGAACCGTGTCACGTTTCTTTCAGTGTAGGATCTTTGGATTTACCGTCTCTATCCCTCTGGCAACTACGTACGCTACGACGCGGAGCCGATCCCTTTCCTATCAAGTTATTTGCGTAACCCAGAGGTCACGTGTTTCCCCTTCCCTCTTGTCCCGACACGAGCTACGTTTACAGACGAGTAGGTCTGTTGCTTTTTCCTCTTCGTCTTCGACCGAGAAGGTCGGTTTTGGGAGTTCGAATTTCAGTTTGGTTTTTGATTACGCATTATGCGTAGAAATTTTGTTTCGGCGCATTAACTACTACAGGAAGAGAGAGAAAGCCCTGCCGAGCCGGCGTGGGGATGGCTGGCTCGGAAGTTTGGGTATTTAATTATTTATTTATTATTTTCCCTGGCTTGTAATATATATTTTTATCAAGTAGGTATTTACTGAGGAAGTTGGGCGAGAGGTTTTAGAACTGCCCTGTATTTGTGAGAAATGCCAGGAGTTACGTGACTTGTGATTGGTCAATGAGTGCCGCAATGCGGCAGTGGCA
>NW_019729932.1:0-31690 GCF_002891405.2 Cryptotermes secundus | reverse complement strand
GTTCAGAACCTACATCCCAATGTTCGTTCGTGGCTGACGTTCGAGTCGGAGCCGAAAACTGTAGAGGAGTTGAATCTGCTTGCGACTCGTGTCGCCGAGGCTCGTCTGGTCGAGCAAGTTAGAGGTTTAGAGCGTCGCGTTCCCATTGATGAGGTTTGGCGAGGAGAGAGCAATAGGTGCCCCGTTAGTATGGTGGCAAGGGAGAGCCCTCGGGTGAATGATCGCAATGTTCGCTGCTATAAGTGTGAACGAGTTTGTCATATCGCGAGAAATTGTTTGTCTTCTAACGTCCCGAGGCGAGGAGACCTCCGAAGAGCCCGAGCGAACCTCGAGAAGGGGAAACCTTCGGAGGCCCCGAGCGCCTGATACGTGTTCGGCGAGATGTTTTTCGGTATTATCGAGTCTGTGATTGCCTGGCCTGAGTAATGAAGCGGATTTTATGATCGACAGGGCGAGAGGTCATAGCCCTGTGATAGAGAGGCCGTCTCATTACCGATAGATTCGTATCCTTTCTGTGGTTTGTATTTCGGCGGTGGGGGGAAGGTAGGCTTGATGATCGTCAGATTCCTACGAGCTATTGATAATCTGCAGAAACCAAGGGAAAGAGTAGCGAAACGCTACAACCAATCAAGGGGGAGGTAGAATGCGGGGTTGGAGATTTGGTTCTTGTGAGGCTCCACCCTCAGATTCGAAAGCTCTACATCGTTCAGCCAAGTTGGATAATAAGTGGTCAGAACCTATGGTCATTGCCAAATTCTTGACCGAGGTTACAGTACAATTGGCAAATCCAGATACTGGCGTTTACACTAGGAAGGTGCATGGATCGCAGTTAAAGAAGTACTATGTCGGTGGTTAGCTACAAGTAACTAATGGACTACCCCTGAATGATGTATTATTATTTTTTGTGAGCTTTTCCTGTAGTACAGTGATGTTGCCTGAAGTTTGTGTGTGTGTGTTTCAGCGAGTGTCCTCCTTTATCCTTCCTGTTGGCTCGCGATGTCGTATGCGACGAGATTACTCCGACTATGGTGACGTCGGCGCCTGAGAAGATTTGTAACTTCGATTCTCCTGGATTTATGTACTCCGCGCCCGCTAGGATCGCCGTCTGAAGTTGGGGCTCCCTTACCAACTCAGAGGGGTGATCAAGGGATGCGACGGTCGTGTCGGAGGGTTTGGCGGGCTGGCACCCGCGACTCTCCGGAAGGGAACACTTCCGCGCATGGAGCTGAGGAGTATCTACGGATGGGCACTAGAGAGAAAACAGGCTAGCGCAGTTAGCTGCGCATCTGCTTGGTTGTCGTCGTAAGAGTGTCCATGGATGGAGCCAGGAGTGTGGGAGGTGCCTTGTTGTTTTGCCAGGTGGAGAGAGGGTGAGATCCTGAACCGTGTCACGGTTCTTTCGGTGTAGGATCTTTGGATTTACCGTCTCTCTCTCTCTGGCAACTACGTACGCTACGACGCGGAGCCGATCCCTTTCCCATCAAGTTCCTTGCGTAACCTAGAGGTCACGTGTTTCCCCTTCCCTCTTGTCCCGACACGAGCTACGTTTACAGACAAGTAGGTCTGTTGCTTTTTCCTCTTCGTCTTCGACCGAGAAGGTCGGTTTTGGGAGTTCGAAATTCAGTTTGGTTTTTGATTACGCATTATGCGTAGAAATTCTGTTTCGGCGCATTAACTACTACAGGAAGAGAGAGAAAGCCCTGTCGAGCCGGCGTGGGGCTGGCTGGCTCGGGAGTTTGTGTATTTATTTATTTATTTATTATTTTCCCTGGCTTGTAATATATATTTTATCAAGTAAGTACTTACTGAGGAAGTTGGGCGAGATGTTTTAGAACTGCCCTGTATTTGTGAGAGTGCCAGGAGTTACGTGACTTGTGATTGGTCACTGAGTGCCGCAATGCGGCAGGGGCATTTTGTTGGGATTGAATGTTTGTTTCTTTTCAGCTCTGTTTTATGTATTATTTTGTAATCGGTGTAGTCAGAACATTATGATCGAGTTTCATCTTGGCAACCAGGCTATTTGCGACAGTTTTAACCATGTACTTTCAAGGCTATTGATCAGCCCAGGTCAGTGAACTTAAAAGGGTCGCAACCGTTACTTTGACTGCGGGCAAATTCTGAGTCATTCTTGACTGATGTTTATTTGATTTTTCTACCAGCCCTTCAGGCGAAGCTGTAACATTTTCCTTGTCATATTTGTATGATTTACATTTCTACTCTTTTGTTGCAATATATTTTTATATATTTGAAAAGCCAGCTGGATTGTTATGATTTCTTGTACTCTGCTGAAATACTTGTACTGCCCAACGCCTATGCCAGCTAACCCTCTCGGTTCCTCCCTTGAGATCCCCTTCCACTTTGGGGAGGCATTGGAACACCACGAGACAAACAGTCGATTGTGAGCTCCGGTTGTCTTCGAAGCGGCTCAACAATTGGTAGCAGAGCGTGGCTCTCTTCGAAGAGGAGGAAGTACGGCTCAGATGCTAGCTTGCTTGATTTGCTTTGCTAGGTTGCTAGCATTCAGTTTCTAGATTGCTAGCTTATTAGATATGCGTTGCTTGCTTGCTTGCTTGCTTTGCGTTTCTTGCTTGCTAGCCTTGCGTTGCAAGCTTGCTAGTTTTGCGTTGCTAGCTTGCTAGTTTTGCGTTGCTAGCTCGCAAGATTTGCATTGCTAGCTTGCTAGGTTTGCGTTGCTAGCTTGCTGGATTTAGGGTGTTAGCTTGTTAGCTTTGCGTTGCTCGCTTGCTAGCTCTGCGTTGCTAACTTGCTTCATTGCTAGATGTGCGTTCCTAGCTTGCTAGCTTTGCGTTGCTATCTTACTGGATTTGTGTTGCTAGCTTGTTAGCGTTGCGTTTCTAGCTTGTTAGCTTTGCGTTCCTAGCTGGCTAGCTTTGCGTTGCTAGCTTGTTATGTTTCCGTTGCTAGCTTGCTAGCTTTGCGTTGCTATCTTACTGGATTTGTGTTGCTAGCTTGTTAGCGTTGCGTTTCTAGCTTGTTAGCTTTGCGTTCCTAGCTGGCTAGCTTTGCGTTGCTAGCTTGTTATGTTTCCGTTGCTAGCTTGCTAGCTTTGCGTTGCTACCTTGCAGAATTTGCGTTGCAAGCTTGCTAGCTTTGCGTTGATCGTTTGCTAGCTCTGCGTTGCTAGCATGCTATATTGCTAGGTTTTCGTTCCGAGCTTGCTAGCTTTGCGTTGCTATCTTACTGGATTTGCGTTGCTAGCTTGCTCTCTTTGCGTTGCAAGCTTGCTAGGTTTACGTTGTTAATTTCATAGCTTTGCGTTGCTATCTTGCTAGATTTGCGTTGCTAGCTTGCTAGCTTTGCGTTTCCAGCTTGCTAGCTTTGGGTTGTTAGCTTGCCAGGTTTGCGTTGCAAGCTTGCTAACATTGTGTTGCTAGCTTGCCAGCTTTGCGTTGCTAGCTTGCTAGTTTTGCGTTGGTAGGTTTCTAGCTTTCCGTTTCTAACTTCATAGCTCTGCGTTGTTAGCTTGATAGCTTTGCGTTGCTATCTTGCTAGATTTGCTTTGCTAGGTTGCTAGCTTTGCGTTTCTACCTTGCTAGCTTTGTGTTGCTAGCTTGCCAGCTTTGCGTTGCTAGCTTCATATCTTTGCGTTGCTAGATTGCTGGCATGCTAGATTTGCGTTGCTAGCTTGCTAGCTTTTCGTTGCTAGTTTGCTAGCATTGTTTTGCTAGCTTGCTGGACGGCTAGATTTGCGTCGCTAGCTTGCTAGCTTTGCGTTGCAATCTTAATAGCTTTGCGTTGCTAGCTTGCTATATTTGCGTTACTAGCTTGCAAGTTTTGCGTTGAAAACTACCTAGATTTGCGTTGCTAGCTTTCTTGCTTTGCGTTGCTAGCTTACCAGGTTTTCGTTGCTAGGTTGTTAGATTGCTAGATTTGCGTTGCTAGCTGGCTAGTTTTGCTTTGGTAGCTTTGCGTTGCTAACTTGTTTGTTTTGCGTTGCTTGCTTACTTGCTTTGCGTTTGTTGCTTGCTAGCCTTGCGATGATAGCTTGCTAGTTTTGCATTGCTAGCTTGCTAGCTTTGCGTTTGCTAGCTTGCTAGATTTGCCTTGCTAACTTGCTAGTTTGCGTTGCTAACTTGCTAGATTGCTACATTTGCGTTCCTAGCTTGCTAACTTTGCTTTGCTAACTTTCTAGCTTTGCGTTGCTACCTCGCTAGCTTTGAGTTGCTAGCTTGTTAGTTTTGCATTGCCATCTTACTATATTTGCATTGCGAGGTTCTAGCTTTCCGTTTCTAGCTTCTTAGCTTTGTATTGCTAGCTTGCCAGCTTTGCGTTGCTAGCTTGCCAGGTTTGCGTTTGTTGCTTGCTAGCTGGCTAGATTTGCGTTGTTAGCTTGCTAGCTTTGCGTTGGTATATTCTTAGTTTCCCGTTGCTATCTTGCTAGCTCCGCGTTGCTACGTTGCTAGTTTTGCGTTGCTTGCTTGCTTGCTTGCTTGCTTTGGGTTTCTTGTTTGCTAGCTTTGCTTTGCTATCTTACTGGATTTGCGTTGCTAGCTTGCACTCTTTGCGTTGCTAGCTTGCTAGCTTTGCGTTTCTAACTTCCTAGCTTTGCGTTGCTAGCTTATTAGCTTTTCGTTGCTAGCTTGCTAGCTTTGCCTTGCTAGCTTGCTATATTTGCGTTGCTAGATTCTAGCTTTGCGTTTCAAGCTTGCTAGCATGCTTGATTTGCGTTGCTTACTTGTTAGTTTTGCTCTGCTGACTTCTTAGAATTGTGTTGCTAGCTTACTAGATTCCGTTGCTAACATGCTAGATATGCGTTGCTCTCTTGCTAGTTTTGCTTTGCTATCCTGCAAGCTTTGCGCTGCTTGCTTCCTTGCTTTGCGTTTCTTGATTGTTTGCTTTGTGTTGCTAGCTTGCTACATTTGCGTTGCTAGCTTGCCAGTTTTGTGTTGCTAGCTAATAAATTTTGGTTTCTAGCATGCCAGGTTTGCGTTGCTAGCTTGCCAGCTTTGCCTTTCTAAGTTCCCTGCTTTGCGATGCTAGCTTGCCAGCTTCTCGTTGCTAGCATGCTAGCTATCCTTTGCTAGCTTGCTTGCTTTTTTTGCTAGCTTGCTAGTTTTGAGTTGCTAGCTTGCCATGTTTGCGTTTCTAGCTTGCAACTTTGCGTTGCTAGATAGCCAGCTTTGCGTTGTTAGCTTGCCAGGTTTGCTTTGATAGTTTGGTGTATTTGCGTGGCTAGCTTGCTAGCTGTGCGTTGCAAACTTGCTAGCTTTCCGTTGCTAGTTTGTAGCTTTGAGTTGCTCGCTTGCTAGCTCTGCGTTGCTAGCTTGCTAGATTCCTAAATTCCGTTCATAGCTTGCTAGGTTTTCGTTGCTATCTTACTAGATTTGCGTTGCTAGCTTGCTAGTTTGCGTTGCTGGCTTGCTAGTTTTGCGTTGCTAGCTTGCTAGCTTTGCGTTCCTAATTTCATAGCTTTGCATTGCTATCATGCTAGATTTGCGTTGCTAGTTTGCTAGCTTTGCGTTTCTAGCTTCCTAGCTTTGTGTTGCTAGCTTGCCAGATTTGCTAGCTTGCTGGCATGCTAGATTTGCGTTGCTATCTTACTAGATTTGCGTTCCAAGCTTGCTAGATTTGCGTTGCTAGCTTGCTATCTTTGCGTTTCTAACTTGCTATTTTTGCGTTGCTGGCTTCCTTGCTTTGCGTTTCTTCCTTGCTAGCTTTGCGTTGCTATGTTGCTAGATTTGCTTTGCTAGTTTGCTATCTTGCTAGATATGCGTCCCTAGCTTGCTAGCTCTGCGTTGCTAGCTTGCCAGCTTTTCGTTGCTAGCTAACCAGCTTCGTGTTAATAGCTTGCCATGTTTGCGTATCTATTTCGCTTGTTTTGCGTTTTTGCTTGCTTGCATTGCGTTCCTTGCTTGCTAGTTTTCGTTGCTAGCTTCCAAGCTTTACGTTTCTGGATTGCTAGTTTTGCGTTGCTAGCTTGCTAGCTTTATAGATATGCGTTGCTAGCTTGCTAGCATTGCGTTGTTAGCTTGCCAAATTTCGCGATGCTACTTTGCCAGCTTTGCGTTTTAGCTAGTCACCTTTTAGTGTCTAGCTTCCCAGCTTTGCGTTGCTAGTTTGCTAGCTTTGCGTTACTAGCTTGTTAGGTTCCCGTTGCTAGCTTGCTATCTTCGCGTTGCCCACTTGCTAATTTTGCTTTGCATGCTTGCTTGCTTGCTTTGCGTTTCTTGTTTGCTAGCTTTGCTTTGCTAGCGTGCTATCTTTGCGTTGTTAATTTGCTAACGTTGCGTTGCTAGCTTGCCAACTTTGCCTTGCTAGCTTGCTAGCTTTGCGTTGCTACCTAGCAGGATTTGCGTTGCTAGCTTGCTAGCTTTGCGTTGCTCGCTTGCAAGCTCTGCGTTGCTAGCATGTTATATTGCTAGATTTGCGTTCCTTGCTTGCTAGCTTTGCGTTGCTATCTTACTGGATTTGCGTTGCTAGCTTGCTCTCTTTGCGTTGCTAGCTTGCTAGCTTCGCTTTGCTAACTTCCTAGCTTTGCGTTGCTAGCTTGCTAGCTTTGCGTTGCCAGCTTTCTATATTTGCGTTGCTAGGTTCTAACATTGCGTTTCTAGCTTGTTAGCTTTGTGTTGCTAGCTTGCTAGCTCTGCGTTGCTAGTCTGCTAGATTGCTATATTTGCGTTCCTAGCTTGCAAGCTTTGCGTTGCTATCTTACTATATTTGCGTTGCTAGCTTTCTAGCTTTGGGTTGCTAGCTTGCTAACTTTGCGTTTCTAACTTCCTAGTTTTGCGTTGCTAGCTTGTTAGCATTGCGTTGCTAGCTTGCTATATTTGCGTTGCTAGGTTCTAGCTATGCGTTTCTAGCTTTTAAGCTTTGTGTTGCAGACTTGCCAGCTTTGCGTTGCTAGCTTGCTATCTTTTCGTTACAAGCTTGCTATCATGCTTGATTTGCGTTCCTAGCTTGTTATCTTTGCTTTGCTGGCTTCCTAGAATTGTGTTGCTAGCTTACTAGATTCCGTTGCTAACATGCTAGATATGCGTTGCTCGCTTGCTAGCTTTGCGTTGTTAGCTTGCCACGTTTGCGTTGCTAGCTTGCCAGCTTTGCGTTGCTAGCTTGCCAGCTTTGCGTTGCTAGCTTGCCAGCTTTGCGTTGCAAGCTTGCCAGCTTCTCGTTGCTAGCATGCTAGCTTTCCTTTGCCATCTTGCTTGCTTTTCTTTCCTAGCTTGCTAATAGCCAGCTTTGCGTTGCTAGCTTGCCAGCTTTGTGTTGCTAGCTAATAAACTTTGGTTTCTAGCTTGCTAGGTTTGCGTTGCTAGCTTGCCAGCTTTGCGTTATTAACTACCCTGCTTTGCGTTGCAAGCTTGCCAGCTTCTCGTTGCTGCATGCTAGCTACCCTTTGCCATCTTGCTTGCTTTTCTTTCCTAGCTTGCTAGCTTTGAGTTGCTAGCTTGCCAAGTTTGCGTTGCTAGCTTGCAACTTTGCGTTGCTAGATAGCCAGCTTTGAGTTGTTAGCTTGCCAGGTTTGCGTTGCTAGTTTGGTATATTTGCGTGGCTAGCTTGCTAGATTTGCGTTGCAAACTTTTTAGCTTTCGGTTGCTAGTTTCTAGCTTTGAGATGCTCGCTTGCTAGCTCTGCGTTGCTAACTTGCTAGATTGCTAGATTCCGTTCGTAGCTTGCTAGCTTTGCGTTGCTATCTTACTAGATTTGCGTTGCTAGCTTGCTAGCTTTGCGTTGCTAGCTTGCTAGTTTTGAGTTGCTAGCTTGCTAGCTTTGCGTTGCTAACTTCATAGCTTTGCGTTTCTATCTTGCTAGATTTGCGTTTCTAGTTTGCTAGCTTTGCGTTTCTAGCTTGCTAGCTTTGTGTTGCTAGCTTGCCAGGTTTCCGTTCCTAGCTTGCTATCTTTGCGTTACTTGCTTGCTTAGCATGTTAGATTTACGTTGCTAGCTTGCTGTCTTTGCGTTGCTCGCAATCTAGCATTTTGTGCCTAGTTTGCTAGCTTCCGCTCCTACGTTTCTAGATATGCGTTGCTACATTGCTAGCTTTGCGTTGCTAGCTTGCTAGCTTTGCCCAGCTTGCTTCTTTGCTTTGCGTTTCTTGCTTGCTAGCTTTGGGTTGGAAGCTTGCTAGATTGCTAGATATGCGTATCTAGCTTGATAGTTTTGCGTTGCTGGCTTGCCAGCTTTGCGTTGCTAGCTAACCAGATTTGCGTTTCTATTTTGCCAGGTTTTCGTTGCAAGCTTGCCAGGTTTGAGTTGCTAGCTTCCCAGGTTAGCGTTGCTAGCTTGCCAGCTTCGCGTTGCTAGCTTGACAGCTTTGTGTTGCTTGCTTGCTTGCTTTGCGCTGCCAGCTAGCCAGCTTTGTTTTGCTAGCTTCCCAGCTTTACATTGCAAGCTTGCAAAATTTGCGTTGCTAACTTCCCAGCTTTGCGTTGTTAGCTTACCAGCTTTGCCCTGCTAGCTAGCTATCCTTTACTATCTTTCTAGCTTGATAGAAATGCGTTGCTAGCTTGCAAGCTTTTCGTTGCTAGCTTGTCAGTTTTG
This sequence comes from Cryptotermes secundus, assembly GCF_002891405.2. NCBI lineage: Eukaryota > Metazoa > Arthropoda > Insecta > Blattodea > Kalotermitidae > Cryptotermes > Cryptotermes secundus. The sequence goes on along the minus strand of NW_019729932.1, from coordinate 23,191 downwards.
CGTTGCTAGCTTGCCATCTTTGCAAGTTTGGTTTGCCAGCTTGCCAAATTTGCCTTGCTAGCTTGCCAGCTTTGCGTTACTATCTTCCCAAATTTGCGTTGTTAACTTGACAGCTTTGCGTTGCTTGCTTGCTAGTTTTCCGTGGCTAGCTTCCTTGATTTTCGTTACTACCTTGCTAATTTTCCTTTTCTAGCTTGCTAGTTTTGCGTTTCTTCTTTGCTTGCTTGTTGCGTTTCTTGCTTGCTAGGTTTCGTTGCTAGCTTCCTAGCTTTGCTTTGCTAGATTGCTAGCTTTGCTTTTCTAGATTGCTATCTTTGCGTTGCTAGCTTGCTAGCATTGTGTTGCTAGCTTGCTTGCTACCTGTTGTTAGCTTGCTAGTTTTTCGTTGCTAGCTTTCCGTTGCTAGCATGCTAGCTTTCATTTTTAGCTTGCTAGCTTGCTAGATATGCGTTGCTAGCTTGCTAACTTTTCGTTGCTAGCTTGCTAGCTTTGCGTTGCTAGCTTCCTTGCTTCGCGTTGCTAACTTGTTAGCTTTGTGTTTCTAGGTTGCCAGATTTGTTTTGCTAGCTTGCTAGTTTTTGTTGTTAGCTTGACAGCTCTGCATGGTTAGCTTGCTAGATTTGCGTGACTTGTTTTCTAGCTTTCCGTTGCTAGATTGCTAGATTTGAGTTGCTCGCTTGCTAGATTTTCGTAGATTGCTTTATGCTTGTTTGCGTTTCTTGCATTCTAGCTTTCGTTGCCCTCTTCCTAGGTTTGCGTTGCTACCTTGCTATCTTGGCGTAGGTTGCTTGCTAGAATTGCGTTGCTAGCTTGCTAGCTTTGAGTTGCTAACTTGCTAGCTTGTTATATTTGCGTTTCTAGCTTTGAAGCTTGCTAGATTTGCGTTACTAGCTATCTAACTTGCCAGCTTTGCGTTGCTAGCTTGCCAGCTTTGCGTTGCTATCTTGCTAGTTTTGCGTTGTTGCTTCCTTGCTCCTTTGGCGTTTCTTAATTGCTAGCCTTGCGTTGCTAGCTTGCTAGCTTTGCCTTGCTAGCTTTGCTAGCTTGAAGTTGCAAGCTTGCTAGGTGTGCGTTGCTAGCCTGCTATCTTTGCATTCCAAGTATGCTAGATTTGCGTTGCTAGCTTGCTAGCTTTGCGTTCCACGCTTCCTAGCTTTGCGATCTAACTTGCTAGCTTTGCGTTGCTAGTTTGCTTTCTTTGCGTTTCTCGCTTGAAAGCTTTGCGTTGGTCCTTGCAAGCTTTGGTTTGCTAGCCTGCTACTTATGCGTTCCTAGCATGCTAGCTTTGCTATGCTAGTTTGCTAGTTTGGCGTTGCTAGCTTTGCAAGGTTTCATTTCCTAGATTGCTACCTTCTCTTTGCTATCTTGCTAGTCTTGCTTAACTTGCTAGGTTAGCGTTCCTAGCATGCTAGCTTTGCGTTGCTAGCTGGCTAGATTTGCATTGCTAGCTTTGCTAGATTTTCGTTGCTAGCTTGCTAGGACCCCGTTGCTAGCTTGATAGATTCGCGTTGCTATCTTGCTAGATTTTCTTTGCTTGCTTGTTTGCTTGCTTGCTGGCTTGCTTTGCGTTTCTTGCTAGCTAGCTTTGCGTTGCTAGCTTGCTAGTTTTTCGATCTAGCTTTCTAGCTTTGCGTTGCTAGCCAACTATCCCTGCGTTTCTCGCTTGATACCTTTACGTTGGTCCTTGCAAGCTTTGGTGTGCTAGCCTGCTTCCTTTGCGTTACTAGCATGCTAGCTTTGCGTTACTAGCTGGCTAATTTCTCGTTGCTATCTTGATAGTTTTGCGTTGCTTGCTGGCTTTGCGTTTCTTGCTTGCTAGCTTTGCGTTGCTAGCTTGCTAGCTTTGCGTTGCTAGCTTAGTAGCTTTGCGTTTATAGCTTGCTAGCTTTGCGTTGCTAGCTTGTTAGCTTTGCCTTGCTATCTTGCCAGCTTGGCGTTGCTAGCTTGCAGGATTTGTGTTGCTAGCTTGCTAGCTTTGCGTTGCTCGCTTGCTAGCTCTGCGTTGCTAGCTTGCTAGATTGCTAGATTTGCGTTCCTAGCTCTCTCACTTTGCGTTGCTATCTTACTAGATTTGCGTTGCTATCTTGCTAGCCTTGCGTTGCTAGCTTGCTAGTTTTGCGTGGCTAGCTTGTTAGTTTTGCGTTGCTAACTTCCTAGCTTTGCGTTGCTCGCTTGCTAGCTCTGCGTTGCTAGCTTGCTAGTTTTGCGTGGCTAGCTTGTTAGTTTTGCGTTGCTAACTTCATAGCTTTGCGTTGCTACTTTCGTAGCTTTGTGTTGTAATCTTGCTAGATTTGCTTTGCTAGTTTTCTTTCTTTGCGTTGCTAGCTTGCTATCTTTGCGTTCCTAGCTTGTTACCATTGCGTTGTTTGCTTCCATGCTTTGCGTTTCTTCCTTGCTATCTTTGCGTTGCTAGCTTGCTACATTTGCCTTGCTAGCTTGTGCTATCTTGCTAGATATGCGTTGCTAGCTTACTAGCTTTGCTTTGCTAGCTTGACAACTTTGCGTTGCTAGCTAACCAGCTTTGGGATTCTAGATTCCCTGGTTTGCGTTGCTAGCTTGCCTGCTTTGCTTTGCTAACTTGACAGCTTTGTGTTGCTATCATGCAAGCTATCAATAGCTAGCTTGCTAGTTTAGTAGATTTGCGTTGCTAGCTTGCCTGCTTTGCTTTGCTAACTTGCCAGCTTCGTGTTGCTATCATGCAAGCTATCAATAGCTAACTTGCTAGCTTAGTAGATTTGCGTTGCTAGCTTGTTAGCTTTGCGTTGCAAGGTTGCCAGCTTTGTGTTGCTAGCTTGAGAGTTTTGCGTTGCTATCTTGCCAGCTTTGCTTTGTAAGCTTGATACCTTTGCGTTTCTTGCTTGCTAGTTGTCGCTGCTATCTTCCTAGCTTTACGTTGCTGGATTGCTAGTTTTGCGTTGCTAGCTTGCTAGCTTTCCGTTTCTAGCTTGCCAGCTTTGCATTGTTAGCTAGACAGCTTTGCGTTTCTAGCTTCCCAGCTTTGCGTTGCTATCTTGCAAGCTTTTCGTTGATCGCTTTCTAGCTTTGCGTTGCTAGTTTGCTAGACGGCTAGATTTGTGTTGCTAGCTTGCCAGCTTTGTGTTGCTTGCTTCTTGCTTTGCGTTGCAATCTAGCCAGCTTTGTGTTGCTAGCTTCCCAGCTTTGCTTTGCTAGCTTCCCATATTTGCGTTGTTAGCTTCCCAGCTTTACATTGCTAGCTTACAGGCTTTGACCCTGCTAACTTGCTAGATATCATTTACTAACTTGCTAGCTTGCAAGATGTGTGTTGCTAGCTTGCTAGCTTTTGGTTGGTAGCTTGCCAACTCTACGTTCCTAGCTTGCCATCTTTGCGTTGCTAGCTTGAAAGTTTTCTTTGCCAGCTTGCAAAATTGGCGTTGCTATCTTGCCAGCTTTGCGTTACTAGCTTGCCAAATTTGCGTTGTTAAATTGCCAGCTTTGCGTTGCTTGCTTGCTACATTTCCGTTGCTAGCTTCCTAGATTTTCGTTACTACTTTGCTAGCTTTCCTTTGCTAGCTTGCTAGTTTTGCGTTTCTTCCTTGCTTGTTTGCTTTTCTTGCTTGCTAGTTTTCGTTGCTAGCTTCCTAGCTTTGCTTTGCTAGATTGCTACCTTTGCGTTTCTAGATTGCTAACTTTGCATTGCTAGCTTGCTAGCATTGTGTTGAGAGCTTACTATCTTCCGTTGCTAGCTTGCTAGATATTCTTTGCTATCTTGCTAGCTTCGCGTTGCTACCTTGCCAACTTTGCGTTGCTAGCTAGCCAGCTTTGCGTTTGTACCTTGCCTGCTTTGCGTTGCTAGATTACAAGCTTTGCGTTGCTAGCTTGCCAGCTTTGCATTTCTAGCTTGCTATCATTCATTATTAGCTTGCTAGCTTCCTAGCTTTGCGTTCCTAAATTGTTAGCTTTGCGTTGTTTGCTTCGTAGCTTTGCGTTGCAACCTTGCAAGCTTGGCGTTTTTGCTTCCTAAATTTGCGTTGCTATCTTGCTAGCTTTGAGTTGCTAGCTTGCTAGCTTGTTATATTTGCGTTGCTGGCGTTGTAGCCTGCTAGATTTGCTATCCTAGCTTCCTAGCTTGCCAGCTTTGCGTTGCTAGCTTGCCAGCTTTGCGTTGCTATCTTGCTTGTTTTGCGTTGCTTGCTTCCTTGCTTGTTTGGCGTTTCTTAATTGCTAGCGTTCCGTTGTTAGCATGATAGCTTTGCGTTGCGAGCTAGGTAGTTTGCGTTGATAGCTTGCTAGTTTCCGTTGCTAGCTTGCAAGCTTTGACTTGCTAGCTTTGCTCGCTTGGCGTTGCTAACTTGCTAGATTTGCGTTGCTAGCCTGCTATCTTTGCGTTCCTAGTATGCTAGATTTGCGTTGCAAGCTTGCTAGCATTGCGTTGCAAACTTGCTTGCTTTGCGTTGCTAGCTTGCTAGCTTTGTGATCTAGCTTGCTATCTTTGCTTTGCTATCTTGCTATCTTTGCGTTTTTCGCTTGATATCTTTGCGTTCTTCCTTGCAAGCTTGTGTTTGCCTGCCTGCTAGCTTTGCTTTCCTAGCACGCTTGCTTTGCGTTGCTAGCTTTGCTAGGTTTGCGTTGCTATTTTGCTAGATTTGAGGTGCTAGCTTGCTAGTTTCCCGTTGCCAGCTTGCTAGCTTCTCGTTTAATCTTGCTAGTTTTGCGTTGCTTCTTTGCTTTGCCTTTCTTGCTTGCTAGCTTTGTGTTGCTAGCTTGATAGCATTGCCTTACTAGCTTGGTAGCTTTGAGTTGATAGCTTGCTAGCTTTGCGTTGCTAGCTTGTTAGCTTTGCCTTGCTAGCTTACTAGCTTGGCTTTGCTAGCTTGCCAGCTTTGCGTTGCTAGCTAACCAGCTTTGGGTTTCTAGCTTGCCTGGTTTGCGTAGCTAGCTTGCCAGCTTTGCATTGCTAGCATCCCAACTTTGCTTTGTTAGATTGCCAGCTTCGTGTTTCTATCATGCAAGCTTTCATTTGGTAACTTGCCAGCTTAGTACATTTGCGTTGCTAGCTTGCTATCTTTGCGTGGCAAGCTTGCCAGGTTTGCGTTGCTAGCTTGAGAGTCTTGCGTTACTAGCTTGCCATCTTTGCTTTGTTAGCTTGCCAAGTTTGCATTGCTAGCTTGCTATATTTGCGTGGCTAGCTTGCTAGCTTTGCGTTGCTACCTTGCTAGCTTTCCGTTCCTAGCTTGCTAGCTTTAAGTTGCAAGTTCGCTAGCTTTGCGTCGTATTCTTGCTTGCTTTGCGTTTCTTGCTTGCTAGTTGTCGTTGCTAGCTTTCTAGCTTTGCGTTGCTGGATTGCTTGTTTTGCTTTGCTAGCTTGGTAGCTTTCCGCTTCTAGCTTGCTAGCTTGATAGATATGCGTATCTAACTTGCTACGTTTTGCTTTGCCAGCTTGCTAACTTTGCTTTGCTAACTTGCCAGCTTTGCGTTACTAGCTTGCCAAATTTGCGTTGATAACTTGCCAGCTTTGCGTTGCTTGCTTGCTAGATTTCAGTGGCTAGCTTCCTAGATTTTCCTTACTACCATGCTAGCTTTCCTTTGCTAGCTTGCTAGTTTTGCGTTCCTTCCTTGCTTGTTTGCGTTTCTTGCTTGCTAGTGTTCGTTGCTAACTTCCTAGATTTGCGTTGCTAGATTGCAAACTTTGCGTTGATAGATTGCTATCTTTGCATTGCTAGCTTGCTAGCATTGTGTTGCTCGCTTACTAGCTTCCGTTGCTAGCTTGCTAGATATTTTTTGCTATCTTGGTAGCTTCGCTTTGCTAGCTTGCCAACTTTGCGTTGCTAGCTAGCCAGCTTTGCGTTTATAGCTTGCCTGCTTTGTGTTTCTAGCTTGCCAGCTTTGCGTTGCTAGCTTGCCAGCTTTGCGTTCCTAGCTTGCTAGCTTTCATTGTTAGCTTGCTAGCTTCCTAGTTTTGCGTTTCTAAATTGCTTGCATTGCGTTGTTTGCTTCGAAGCTTTGCGTTGCAACCTTGCTAGCTTGGAGTTTTTGCTTGCTAGATTTGCGTTGCTAGCTTGCTAGCATTGAGTTGCTAGCTTGCTAGCTTGTTATATTTGCGTTGCTAGAATTTGTAGCTTGCTAGATTTGCGATGCTAGCTTGCTAGCTTGGCAGCTTTGCGTTGCTAGCTTGACAGCTTTACGTTGCTATCTAGCTAGTTTTGCGTTGCTTGCTTCCTTGCTTGTTTGGCGTTTTTTAATTGCTAGCTTTGCGTTGATAGCATGATAAATTTGCGTTGCTGGCTAGGTAGCTTTGCGTTGATCGCTTGCTAGTTTCCGTTGCTAGCTTGCTAGCTTTGACTTGCTAGATTTCCTAGCTTGGCGTTGCTAGCCTGCTAGATTTGCGTTGCTAGCCTGCTATCTTTGCGTTCCTAGTATGGTAGATTTGCGTTGCTAGCTTACTAGCTTTGCGTTTCTAGCTTGCTAGCTTTGCGATTTTGCTTGATAGCTTTGCGTTGCTAGCTTGCTATCTTTGCGTTTCGCGCTTGATAGCTTTCCGTTGGTCCTTGAGAGCTTGTGTGTGCCTTTCGGCTACCTTTGCTTTCCTAGCATGCTTGCTTTGCGTTGCAAACTTGCTAGGTTTGCGTTGCTAATTTGCTAGATTTGAGTTGCTAGCTTGCTAGTTTCCCGTTGCTAGCTTGCTAGCTTCTCGTTTTACTTTTCTAGTTTTGCGTAGCTTCATTGTTTTGCGTTTCTTGCTTGCTAGCTTTGCGTTGCTAGCTTGTTAGCTTTGCCTTCCTAGCTTGCTAGCTTGGCTTTGCTAGCTTGCAAGATTTGTGTCGATAGCTTGCTAGCGTTGCGTTGCTCGCTTTCTAGCTCTGCGTTGCTAGCTTGCTAGATTGCTAGATCTGCGTTCCTAGCTGGCTATCTTTGGGTTGCTATCTTACTAGATTTGCGTTGCTAGCTTGCTGGCTTTGCGTTGCTTTCTTGCAAAATTTGCGTTGCTAGCTTACTAGCTTTACGTTACTAGCTTGCTAGATTTGCCTTGCTAGCTTGCTAGCTTTGCGTTGCTAGCTTTGCGTTGCTAGCTTGCCAGCTTAGCGTTGCTAGCTTGCTACATTTGCGTTCCTAGGTTGCTAGTTTTGCGTTTCAAGCTTGTTAGCTTTGTGTTGCTACCTTGCCAGCTTTGCGTTGCTAACTTGCTATCTTTGCGTTAAGAGCTTGCTAGCATGCTAGATTTGCGTTTCTAGCTTTCTATCTTTGCGTTGCTCGCATGCTAGCATTGTGTCTCTAGCTTGCTAATTTCCGCTGCTAGCTTGCTAGATATGCGTTGCTAGCTTTGTACCTTTTCGTTGCTAGCTTGGTAGCTTTGCATAGGTTGCTTCCTTGCTTTACGTGTCTTGCTTTCTAGCTTTGGGTTGCAATCTTGCTAGCTTGCTAGATATGCGTTGCTAGCTCGCCAGCTTTGCGTTGCTAGTTAAACATCTTTTTTTTCTAGCTTGCCAAGTTTGCTTTGCAAGCTTCTCAACTTTGCGTTGTTATCTTCCCAGCTTTGGGTTGGTAGCTTGCCAGCTTCGCGTTGGTAGCATGCAAGGTATCAATTGCTATCTTGCTAGCTTGATATATTTGCGTTGCTAGCTTGCTAGCTTTGCGTTGCAAGCTTGCCAACTTTGCGTTGCTAGCTTGCCAGGTTTGCGTTGCTAGCTTGCCTTTTTGCTTTGTTAGCTTGCCAGTTTAGCGTTGCTAGCTTGCTAGATATGCATGGCTAGCTTGCTAGCATTGCGTTGCTACCTTCCTAGATTTCCTTTGCTAGCTTGCTTGCTTTGAGTTGCTAGTTTGATAATTTTGCTTTGTTTGCTTGCTTTGCGTTTCTTGCTTGCTAGTTTTCGATGCTAGCTTCCTAGCTTTGCATTGATGGATTGCTTGTTTTGCGTTGCTAGCTTGCTATATTTCCGTCGCTTGCTTGCTATCTTGATAGATATGCGTTGCTAACTTGCTAACTTTTTCTTGAAAGCATGCCAGGTGTGTTTTGCTAGAATGCCAGCTTTGCGTTGTTAGCTAGTCAGCTTTGCATTTCTAGCTTTCGAGCTTTGCGTTGCTAGCTTGCAATATTTGCGTTGCTCGATTTCTAGCATTGCGTTGCAAGCTTGCGAGACGGCTAGATTTGTGTTGCTAGCTTGCTAGCTTTGCGTTGCTATCTTACTAGCTTTGGTTTGCTAGCCTGCTATCTTTGCGTTCCTAGAATGCAAGCTTTGCGTTGCTAGCTTGCTACCTTTGCGTTGCTAGTGTGCTAGCTTTGCGTTGCTAGCTTGCAAAGTTGCCGTTGCTAGCTTGCTAGCTTTGCGTTACTAGCTTGTTAGCTTGCGTTCATAACTTCCTTGCTTTGCATTGCTAGCTTGCTAGCTTTGCGTTCCTAGCTTGATATCTTTGCGTTGTTAGCTTGCTAGATGGCTAGATTTGCGTTTCTAACTGGCTAGATTTGCGTTACTAGCTTCATAGTTTTGCGTTGCTAGCTTGCTATGTTCCCGTTGCTAGCTTGATAGCTTCGCGTTGGTATCTAGCTAGTTTTCTTTGCTTGCTTGCTTGCTTGCTTGCTGGCTTGCTTTGCGTTTCTTGCTTGCTAGCTTTGCGTTTCTAACTTGCTAGCTTAGCGTTGCTAGCTTCCTAGCTTTGCCATGCTAGCTTGCTAGCTTTGCGTTGCTAGATTGCTATATTTGCGTTCCTAGCTTGCTAGCTTTGCGTTGCTATCTTACTAGATTTGCCTTGCTAGCTTGCTATCTTGCTTGATATGCGTTTCTAGCTCGCTAGACTTGCGTTGCTAGATAGCCTGCTTTTCGGGGCTAGATAACCAACTTTGGGTTTCTAACTTCCCTGTTTTGCGTTGCTAGCTTGCCAGCTCTGCTTTGCTAGCTTCCCAGCTTTGCGTTTCAAGCTTGCCATCTTCGTGTTGCTATCATGCAGGCTATCAATTTCTATCTTGCTAGCTTAGTAGATTTGCTTTGCTAGCTTGCTACCTTTGCGTTGCAAGCTTGCCAGATATGCGTTGCTAGCTTGAGAGCTTTGAGATGCTAACTTGCAAGCTTTGCTTTTTAGCTAGCTTGCATTGCGTTTCTTGCCTGCTAGTTTTCGTTGCTAGCTTCCTAGCATTGCGTTGCTGGATTGCTAATTTTGCGTTTCTAGCTTGTGAACCGAGTCACGGTTCTTTCGGTGTAGGATCTTTGGATTTACCGTCTCTCTCTCTCTCTGGCAACTACGTACGCTACGACGCGAAGCCGATCCCTTTCCTATCAAGTTCTTTGCGTAACCCAGAGATCACGTGTTTCCCCTTCCCTTTTGTCCCAACACGAGCTACGTTTACAGACAAGTAGTCCTGTGGCTTTTTCCTCTTCGTCTTCGACCGAGAAGGTCGGTTTTGGGAGTTCGAAATCCAGTTAGGTTTTTGATTATGCATTATGCGTAGAATTTTTTTTTCGACGCATTAACTACTACAGGAAGAGAGAGAAAGCCCTGTCGAGCCGGCGTGGGGCTGGCTGGCTCGGGAGTTTGTGTATTTAATTACTTATTTATTATTTTCCCTGGCTTGTAATATATATATTTTCTCAAGTAGGTACTTACTGAGGAAGTTGCGCGAGTGGTTTTAAAACTGCCCTGTATTTGTGAGAGTGCCAGGAGATAAGTGACTTGTGATTGGTCAATGAGGGCCGCAATGCGGCAGGGGCATTTTTTGGGATTGAATATTTGTTTCTTTTCAGCTCTGTTTTATGTATTATTTTGTAATCGGTGTAGTCAGAACATTATGATCGAGTTTCATCTTGGCAACCAGGCTATTTGCGACAGTTTTAACAATGTACTTTCAAGGCTATTGATCAGCCCAGGTCAGTGAACTTAAAAGGGTCGCAACCGTTACTTTGACTGCGGGCAAATTCTGTGTCATTCTTGACTGATGTTTATTTGATTTTTCTACCAGCCCTTCAGGCGAAGCTGTAACATTTTCCTTGTCATATTTGTATGATTTACATTTCTACTCTTTTGTTGCAATATATTTTTATATTATTGAAAAGCCAGCTGGATTGTTATGATTTCTTGTACTCTGCTGAAATACTTGTACTGCCCAACGCCTATGCCAGCTAACCCTCTCGGTTCCTCCCTTGAGATCCCCTTCCACTTTGGGGAGCCATTGGAACACCACGAGACACACAGTCGATTGTGAGCTCCGGTTGCCTTCGAAGCGGCTCAACATTTGGTAGCAGAGCATGGTTGTCTTCGAAGAGGAGGAAGTGCGGCTCACTTGCTAGCTTTACGTTGCTAGCTTGCTAGCTTGATAGATATGCGTTGCTAGCTTGCCAGATTTTGCGTTGCTAGCCTGCCAGCTTTGCGTTGTTAGCTAGACAGCTTTGCGTTTCTAGCTTCCCAGCTTTGCGTTGCTATCTTGCAAGTTTTGTGTTTCTCGCTTGCTAGCTCTGCGTTGCTAGTGTGCTAAACGTCTAGATTTGCTTTGCTAGCTTACTAGTTTGCGTTGCTATCTTACTAGTTTGCGTTGCTACCTTGCTAGCTTTGCGTTACTATCTTGCTAGCATTGCCTTGATAACTACCTAGATTTGTGTTGCTTGCTTGCTAGCTTTGCGTTGCTAACTTGCCAGTTTTGCGTTGCTAGCTTTCTAGATTTCTAGATTTGCGTTGCAAGCTGGCTAGCTTTGCGTTGCTAGCTTGCTATCTTTGCGTTGCTACCTTGCAAATTTTGCGTTGCTTGCTTGCTTGTTTAACTTGCGTTTCTTGCTTGCTAGATATGCATTGCTAGCTTGCTAGCTTTTCGTTGCTAGCTACCTAGCTTTGCCTTGCTAGCTTGCTAGCTTTGCGTTGCTAGCTTGCAGGATTAGTGTTGGTAGCTTGCTAGCTTTGCGTTGCTCTCTTGCTAGCTCTGCGTTGTTAACTTGCTAGATTGCTAGATTTGCGTTGCTTGCTTCCTTGCTTGCTTTGCGTTTCTTGCTTGCTAGAATTGCGTTGCTAGTTTGCTATCTTTGCGTTGCTAGCTTGCTAGCTTTGCCTTGCTACCTTGCTAGCTTTTCGTTGAGAGCTTGCAGGATTTGCTTGGCTAGCTTGCTAGATTACTAGATTTGGTTCCTAACTTGCTAGTTTTGCTGGCTAGCTTTGCGTTGCTTGCGTTGCTAGCTTGCTAGCTATGCTTTGCTTGCTTACTATCTTTGCGTTGCTAGCTTGCTAGCTTTGCGTTGCTAGCTTGCTAGCTTGGCGTTGCTAGCTTGCTATAATTGCGTTGTTAGGTTCTAGCTTTGCTTTTCTAGCTTGTTAACTTTTTGTAACTACCTTGCCCGCTTTGCGTTGCTAGGTTGCTATCTTTGAGTTGCTACCTTGTAGCATGCTTGATTTGCGTTGCTAGCTTGCTAGCTTTGCGTTGCTAGCTTCCTAGAATTGTGTTCCTAGCTTACAAGCTTCCGTTGCTAGCTTGCTAGATATGTGTTGCTAGCTTGCTAACATTTTGTTGCTAACATGCTACCTTTTCGCTGCTTGCTTCCTTGGTTTGCGTTTCTTGCTTGTTTGCTTTTTTTGCTAGCTTGCTACATTTGCGTTGCTAGGTTGCTAGCTTGCTAGCTTGCTAGATATTATTTGCTAGCTTGCTACATTTGCGTTGCTAGCTTGCCATCCTTTGCGTTGCTAGCTTGACAGCTTTGCGTTCTTAGCTAACTAACTTTGCCTTTCTAGCTTGCCTGTTTGGCGTTGCTAGCTTGACAGCTTTGCGTTGCTAACATCCAATGTTTAGTTGCTAGCTTGCCAGCTTCGCGTTGCTAGCATTCTATCTATCCGTTGTTTGCTTGATAGCTTTCTTTGTTAGCTTGCTAGTTTTGCTTTGCTAACATGACAAGTTTTCTTTGCTCTCATGAAACTTTGCGTTGCTAGATTGCAACATTGCGTTGCTAGCTTGCCGGCTTTGCGTTGTTAGCTTGCCAGCTTTGCGTTGCTAGCTTGCTATATTTGCCTTTATATCTAGCTAGCTTTGCGTTGCTATCTTACTAGATTTGCGTTGCTAGCTTGCTAGCTTCCGGTGCTAGATTGCTAGCTTTGAGTTGCTACCTTGTTAGATTGTTATATTTGCGTTCCTAGCATGCTATATTTGCGTTGCTATCTTACAAGATTTGCGTTGTTAGCTTGCTAGCTTTGCGTTGCTAGCTTGCTAGTTTTGCGTTGCTAGCTTGCTAGCTTTGCGTTGCTAACTTCCTAGCTTTGCGTTGCTAGCTTGTTAGCTTTGCGTTGCTATCTTGCTAGATTTTCTTTGCTAGGTTGCTAGCTTTGCGTTTCTAGCTTGCTAGCATTGTGTTCCTTGCTTGCCATCTTTGCGTTGCTAGCTTGATATCTTTGCGTTGCTAGCTTGCTAGCATGCTAGATTTGCGTTGCTAGCTTGCTAGCTTTCTGTTGCTAGCTTTCTAGACGGCTAGATTTGGGTTCCTATATTGCAAGCTCTGTGTTTCTATCTTACTAGTTTGCGTTGCTAGCTTGCTAACCTTGCGTTACTAGCTTGCAATCTTTGCTTTGATAACTAACTAGTTTTGCGTTGCTATCTTGCTAGATTGCTAGATTTGCGTTGCTAGCTTGCTAGCATTGTGTTGCTATCTTGCAAGATTCCGATGCTAGCTTGCTATCTTTGCGTTGCTAGCTTGCTATCTTCGCGTTGCTAGCTTGGTATCTTTGCGTTGCTTGCTTCCTTGCTTTGCGTTATTTCCTTGCTAGCTTTGCTTTGCCTGCTTGCTAGAGTTGTTTTGCTAGCTTGCAATTTTACTAGATATGCGTTGTTATCTTGCTAGCTTTGCCTTGCTAGCTTTGCCAGATTTTGCGTTGCTAGCTTCCCAGCTTTGCGTTAATATCTTGGAAGCTTTGCGTTGCTCGCTTGCTAGCTTGGCCTTGCTATCTTAATAGATTTGCGTTGCTAGCTTGCTAGGTGTGCGTTACTAGCTTGCTAGCTTTGCTTTGATAACTACCTAAAATTGCGTTTCTTGCTTGCAAGCTTTGCGTTGCTAGCTAGCTAGCTTGATAGATTTGCGTTCCTAGCTTGCTAGCTTTGCGTTGCTAGCTTGCTAGCATTGCCTTGCTAGCATGCTAGCTTTGCGTTGCTAGCTTGCAGGGTGTGGATTGCTAGCTTGTTAGCTTTGCGTTGCTAGCTTGCTATATTTGCTTTGCTAGGTTCTATCGTTGCATATGTAGCTTGTTAGCTTTTTGTTTCTAGCTTGCTAGCTTTGCGTTGCTAGCTTGCTAGTTTTGCGTTGCTAACTTGCGAGCTCTGCGTTGCTCAGCTTGCTGGCTTTACGTTGCTAGCTTGCTAGTTTTGCGTTTATTATCTTGCTATATTTGCGTTCCTAGGATCTAGCTTTGCGTTTCTAGCTTGTTAGCTTTGCGTTGCTCTCTTGCTAGCGCTGCGTTGCTAACTTGCTAGATTTGCTATATGTGCGTTCCCACCTTGCTAGCTTTGCGTTGCGCTCTTACTGGATTTGCGTTGCTAGCTTACTAGCTTTGCGTTGCTAGTTTGCTAACTTTGCGTTGCTAGCTTGCTAGCTTTGCGTTCCTACCTTGCTAGCTTTGCGTTGCTAATTTCCTAGCTTTGCGTTGCTAGCTTGCTAGATTTGCGTTGCTAGCTGGCTAGCTTTGCGTTGCTAGCTTAGTAGCTTTGGGTTACTTGCTTGCTATATTTGCGTTGCTTGGTTTTAGCTTTTCGTTTCTAGCTTGTTAGATTTGTGTTGCTAGCTTGCCAGCTTTCCGTAGCTAGCTTGCTATCTTTGCGTTGCTAGCTTGCCAGGATTGCGTTTGTAGCTTCCTAGACATCTAGATTTGCGTTGCTAACTGGCTAGCTTTTCGTTGCTGGCTTGCTAGATTTGCGTTGCTAGCTTGTTAGTCTCCCTTTGCTAGCTTGCTAGCTTCGCGTTGCTACCTTGTTTGTTTTGCGTTGCTTGCTTGCTTGCTTGCGTGATTTGCGCGTCTTGCTTGCTAGCTTTGCTTTGCTAGCTTGTTTTTTTTGTTGCTAGCTTGATACCTTTGCGTTGCTAGCTTGCAAGCTTGCTAGATATTAGTTGCTAGCTTGATACATTTGCGTTGCTAGCTTGCCATCTTTGCGCTGCTAGCTTGACAGTTTTGCGTTGCTAGCTAACCAAATTTGCGTTTTTAGCTTGCCAGGTTTGCGTTGCTAGCTAACCAACTTTGCGTTTCTAGCTTGCCAGGGGTGCTTAGCTAGCTTGACAGCTTTGCTTTGGTAACTTCCCAGCTTTGCTTTGCTAGCTTGCCAGCTTCGCTTTGCTAGCATTGTATCTATCCGTTGTTTGCTTGCTAGTTTTCTTTGCTAGCTTGCTAGCTTTCTGTTGCTAGCTTTCCCGGTTTGCGTTGCTAGCTTGCAGCTTTGAGTTGCTAGCTTACAACTTTGCGTTGCCAGATTGCCGTCTTTGCGTTGTTAGCTTGCCAGCTTAGCGTTGCTAGCTTGCTATATATTCGTTCCTAGCTTGCTGGCTTTGCGTTGCTATCTTACTAGATTTGCGTTGCCAGCTTGCTAGCTTTCCGTTGCTAGCTTGCTACTTTCGCGTTGCTAGCTTGCTAGCTCTGCGTTGCTAACTTCATATCTTTGCGTTGTTAGCTTGCTAGCTATGCGTTGCTATCTTGTTAGATATGCGTTGCTAGCATGCTCGCATTGCGTTGCAAGCTAGCAAGGTTCGCGTTGCCATATAGCTAGATTTGCTTTGCTAGCTTGCAATCTTTGCTTTCTAGCTTGCCAACATTGTGTTCCTAGCTGGCCAGGTTTGCGTTGCAAGTTTGCCAGCTTTACGTTGCTAGCTTGCTAGATTGACTTGGCTAGCTTGCTAGATTTGCGTTGTTACCTTCCTAGCTTTACTTTGTTAGCTTGCTAGATTTGCTTTGCTAGCTTGCTGGTTTTGCGTTGCATGCTTGCTTGATTTGCGTTTCTTGCTTGCCAGATTTTGTTGCTAGTTTACTAGATTTGAGTTGCTAGTTTGATAGATTTCTAGTTTTGCGTTGCTAACTTGCTAGTTTTGCGTTGCTATCTTGCTAGATTTCCGTGGCTACCTTGCTTGCTTCGCCCCGCTAGCTTGCTATCTTTGGGTTGCTAGCTTGCTAGCTTTGCGTTACTAACTTCTAAGCTTTGCGTTGCTAGCTTGCCAGCTTTGCCTTTCTAGTTTGCCAGCTTTGCATTGCTAGCTTGCCAGTTTTCGTTGCTAGCTTGATAGATTTGCTTGGCTAGCTTTCTTACTTTGCGTTGCTACCTTGCTAGCTTTCCGTTACTAGCTTGCTAGCTTTGCGTTGCTATCTTGCTAGCATTGCGTTGCTAGCTTGCAAGCTTTGCGTTGCTTGCTTTATAATGTTTTGCGTTTCTTGTTTGCTAGCTTTGGGTTGCTTGTTTCTAGCTTTGTGTTGCTAGCTTGGTAGCCTTGCGTTGCAACTTGCTACCGTTGCGTTGCCAGCTTGATAGGTTGGAGTTTGCTAGCTTGCTTGCTTGGCGTTGCTAGCTTGCTAGCATTGCGTTGCTAACTAGCTAGCTTTGCCTTGATAGCTTGCTAGATCCCTCGATATGCGTTGCTTGCTTGATAGCTTAGAGATGCTATCTTGCTAGCCTTGCGTTTCTATCTTGCTAGGTTTGCGTTGCTATCTTGCCAGCATTGCGTTGCTAGCTTGCCTATTTTCCTTTTCTAGATTGCCAGCTTTGGGTTGGTAGCTTTCCAGCTATGCCTTGCTAGATTGCCATCTTTTCGTTTCAAGGTCGCCAGCTTTGCGTTGCTACCATGCTAGCTTTCCGTTGCTAGCTTGCTACCTTGTTTGATAGGCGTTGCTAGCTTGCTAGCTTTGCATTGCTAGATTGCTAACTTTGAGTTGCAAGCTTGCTAGCTTTGCTTTGCCAGCTTGCCAAGTTTGCGTTGTTATCTTGTCAGGTGTGCATTGTTAGCTTGCCAGCTTTTCGTTACATGCTTCCTAGATTTACTTTGCTAGCTTGCTAGCTTTGTGTTTCTAGCTTGCTAGCTTTGCGCTGCTTGCTTGCTTGCTTTTTGTTTTTCTTGCTTGCTACATATCCTTACTAACTTGCTAGTTTGCGTTGCTAGTTTGGTAGCTTTTCCTTTCTAGCTGGTTAGCTTTGCGTTGCAAGCATGCTTGCTTTGCGTTGATAGCTTTCTAGTTTTGCGTTGCTAGCTTGGTAGTTTTGCGTTGCTAGCTTACCAGCTTTGCGTTGAAAGCTTGCTAGCTTTCCGTTGCTAATATGCTAGATAAGCTTTGCTAGTTTGCCAGTTTTGATTTGCAAGCTTGCCTGTTTTGCTTTGCTAATTTGCCTGCTTAGCGTTGCTAGCTTGCTAGATTTACGTGGCTTGCTTGCTATTTTGCGTTGCTAACTTGATAGCTTTCCGAAGCTATCTTGCTAGCTTTGAGTTACTAACTTGCTAGCTTTGCGTTGCTAGCTTGCTGGATTTGCGTTGCTTGCTTGCTTTGCGTTTCTTGCTTGCTTGCTTTGCGTTACAAGCTTGCAAGCTTTGCGTTGGTAGCTAGGTAGCGTTGCGTCTCTAGCTTGCTAGATTTCTAGATATGCGTTGCTAGCTTCATAGCTTTGCGTAGATATCTTGCCAGCTTTGCGTTGCTTGCTTGCCAATTTTTCGTTGCTAGCTTGCATGCTTTGCGTTTGTAGATTGCCAGCTTTGCGTTGTAAGCTTTCCAGCTATGCCTTGCTAGGTTGCCAGCTTTTCGTTGCTAGCTTGCAAGCTTTGCGTTTCTAGCTTGCTAGCTTGCTAGATATGCGTAGCTAGCTTGCTAGCTTTTCGTTGCTACTTTGCTAGCTTGGCGTTGCTAGCTTGCTAGCTTTGATTTTCTAGCTTGTTAGATTTCTTGATTTGAGTAGCTACCTTGCTAGAATTGAGTTCCTAGCTTGCTAACATTGCGTTGCTAGCTTGGTAGATTTGGTTTGCTAGCTTATTAGTTTTGCGTTCCTAGCTTGCTTGCTTTGAGTTGCAAGCTTGCTAATTTTGCGTTGCCTGCTTGGTAGGTGTGCGTTCCAATCTTGGAAGCTTTCTGTTGCTAGCTTGCTAGTTTTGGTTGCTAGCTTGCTAACTTTGCGTTGCTGAGTTGCTAGCATTATTTTCTTGCTTGCTAGTTTTGCGTTGCTAGCTTGCTATCTTTGCGTAGCTAGCTTGCTAGCATTGTTTGCTAGCATGGTAGTTTTGCGTTGCTAGTTTGCAAACATTGCGTTGCCAGCTTGATAGGTTTGCTTTGCTACCTTGATTATTCGGCGTTGCTAGCTTGTAGATTTGCGTGCTATCTAGCTAGCTTTGCGATGCTAGCTTGCTAGATTGCTAGATATGCGTTGTTAGCTTGATAGTTCTGTGTTGCTATCTTGCTAGTTTTGTGTTGCAACCATGCTAGCTATGCGATGCTAGCTGGCTATCTTTGCATTGTTAGCTTGGTAGCTTAGCGTTGCTAGCTTGCTAGCTTTGCGTTGCTAGCTTGCTAGCTTTGCTTTCCTATCATGCTAGCTTTGTTTTGTTAGCCTGACAGCTTTGCGTTGCAATCTTGCGATTTGTGCCTTGCTAGCTTGCCAGCTGTGCGTTGCTCGCTTGGCACATTTGCGTTGCTAACTTGCCAGCTTTGCGTTGCTAGCTTGCTAGCTTTACGTTTATAGCTTGCTAGCTTTGCGTATCTAGCTTGCTAGCTTTGCGTAACTAGCTTGCCAACTTTGGGTTCGTAGCTGCGTAGCTTGCGTAGGCGAGTTTGTGTTGCTTGCTTGCTTTGCTTTCCTTGCTTGATAGGTTTCGTTGCTATGTTAATAAGTTTGCGTTGCTATATTGCTAGGTTTTTGTTGCTAGCTTGGTAGCTTCGCGTTGCTAGCTTGCTAGCATTGCGTTGCAAGCTTGCTAGCTTTGCGTTGCTACCTTGCTAGCTTGGTGTTGATAGCTTGTTGTTTGGCTTTGCTAGCTTGTTATCTTTGCGTTGCCTGCTTGTTAGATTGTTAGATTTGCGTTGCTAGCTTTCTAGCTTTGCGTTTCTAGCTTGCTAACATTGCGTTGCTAGCTTGCCAGGTTTGCGTTGCTAGCTTGCTAGCATTGCGTTGCTAGCTTGCTAGCTTTGCGTAGCTAGATTGGTAGCTTTTCGTTGCTAGCTTGATAGCTTTGCGTTGCTAGCTCGCCAGCGTTGCGTTGCTAGCTTGCCAGTTATGAGTTTCGATCTTGCCAGCTTTGCTTTGCTAGCTCGCAAGTTTTGCGTTGCTAGAGTGCCAGGTTTGCGTTTCTACTTTGCTAGCTTTGCGTTGCTAGCTTCCTAGTATTGCGTTGCAAGCTTGCTAGTTTATGGTGTTACCTTGCTAGCTTGGCGTTGCTACATTGCTAGCTTTACGTTGCTAACTGGCTAGCTTTGCGTTTCTAGCTTGCTAGCTTTGCTTTGGTAGCTTGCTAGCTTTGGGTTGCTTGCTTTCTTGTTTGCTTTGCGTTCCTTGCTTGCTAGCTTCCGTTGCTTTGCTTTGCTATCTTACTAGATTTGCGTTGCTAGCTTCCTAGCTTTGCTTTGTTTTCTTGCCAGCTTTGCCTTACTAGCTTGCCAGCTTCGCGTTGCTAGCTTGCCTGCTTTGCGTTTATAGATTGCCAGCTTTGCGTTGTTAGATTTCCACCTATGCGTTGCTATCTTGCCAGCTTTGCGTTCCTAGCTTGCCAGCTTTGCGTTGCTAGCTTGCTAGCTTTGCGATTCTAGCTTGTTAGATTTCCGTTGCAAGCTTGCAAGTTATGCGTCGCTAGCTTGCCAACTTTGCGTTGCAAGCTTGCCAGCTTTGCTTTGTTAGCTTGCCAGCTTTGCGTTGCTTGCTTGCTAGCTTTCCGTTGCTAGCTTGCTAGATATGCGTTCCTAGCTTGCCAGCTTTGCTTTGCAATCTCGCCAGCATTGCGTTGCTAACTTGCCAGCTTTGCGTTGCTAGCTTGATGTATTTGCGTTGCTGGCTTGCTAGATTTCCGCTGCTCGATTTCTAGCTTGCTAGATATGCGTTGCTAGCTTCTAGCATTCAGTTGCTAGCTTGCCAAATTAGCGTTGTTAGCTTGCCGTCTTTGCGTTTCTAGCTTGCCAGCTTTGCGTTGATAGTTAGACAGCTTTGCGTTGTTAGCTTGCTAGCTTTCCGTTGCTAGTTTGCAAGCTTGCTAGATATGCGTTGCTAGCTTGCTAGATTTGCGTTGCTAGCTTGGTAGCTTTTCGTTGCTATATTGCAAGTTTTGCGATGCTAGCTTGCTACCTTTTCTTTGCAGGCTTGCCAGCTTTGCGTTGCTAGCAGGCCAGTTTTGCGTTGTTAACTTGCCAGCTTTGAGTTGTAAGCTTGCTAGATTTGCGTGTTTATCTTGCTAGATTTTCTTTGCTACCTTGCTAGCATTAAATTCCTAGCTTGCTAGCTTTGCGTGCCAAGCTTGCTAGTTTGCGTTGCTTGCTTGCTTTGCGTTCCTTGCTTACTAGATTTTGTTGCTAGCTTCCTAGTTTTGGGATGCTATATTGATGTGTTTGCGTTGCTAGCCTGGTAGCTTTGTGTTGCTAGCTTGCTTGCTTTGCGTTGCTACCTTGCTAACTTGGCGTTGCTAGCTCGCTAGCTTTGAGTTGCTATCTTGCCAACGTTGCGTTGCTAGGTTGGTAGATTGGTAGATTTGCGTTAAAATCTCTTTGGCTTTGAGTTGCTATGTTGCTAGCTTTTTTGCGTTGCTAGATTGCTAGCTTTGCGTTGCTAGCTTGCTAGATTTGCGTTGCTAGCTTGTTACCTTTGTGTTGCTAGCTTGGTAGCTTTGCGTTGCTAGCTTGCTAGTTTTGCGTTGCTAGCTTGCTACTTTTGCGTTGCGTTGCTAGCTTGCTAGCTTTTCGATCTAGCTTGCTATCTTCGCGTTGCTAGCTTGCTAATTTTGCGTTTCTAGCTTGCTAGCTTTAAATTGCTAGCTTGATAGATATGCGTTGCTAGCATGCCAGCATTGCGTTGCTACCTTGCAATCCTTGCGTTGCTAGCTTGGCAGCTTTGCTTTGCTAGCTTGCTAATTTGCGTTGCTAGCTTGCCAGCCTCGCGTTGCTAACTTGCCTGGTTTCCGATTCTAGAATGCCAGCTTTGCGCTGTTAGCTTGAAAGCTTTGCGTTGCGAGCATGCTAATTTGCGTTGCTAGCTTGCCAGCTTTGCGTTGCTAGCTTGCTAGATTTACGTGGCTACCTTGCTAGTTTTGCGTTACTACCTTGCTAGCTTTCCGTTGCTAACTTGCTAGCTTTGCGTTACTAGCATGCTAGCTTTACTTTGCTTGCGTGCTTTGCGTTTCTTGCCTGCTATCTTTGCGTTGCTAGTTTGCCAGCTTTGCGTTTCTAGCTTGTGTGCTTTCCTTTTCCCTATTTCCAGCTTGGGGTTGCTAGCTTGCCAGCTTTGCAATGCTCGCTTGCTAGGTTTCCGTTGATAGCTTGCTAGCCTGCTAGATATTCGTTTCTAGCTTGCTAGCTTTGCGTTGCTTGTTTGCTATCTTTGCGTTGTTAGATGGTAGCTTTGGTTTGCTACCTTGCTAATTTTGCTTTGCTAGCTTGCCTGCTTTGGGTTTCTAGCTTGCCAGGATTGCGTTTATAGCTTTCCAGCTTTGCGTTGCTAGCTTGTTAGATATGCGTGGCTAACTTGCCTGATTTGCGTTGATACCTTGCTAGCTTTACGTTGCAAGCTTGCTAGATTTACGTTGCTAGCTTGCTAGCTTTGCTTTGCTAGCTTGCTAGCTTTGCGTTGCTTGCATACTTGTTTTCTTTGCGTTTCTTGCTTGCTAGCTTTCGTTAATAGCTTGCTAGATTGCTAGATTTACGTTGCTATCTTGCTAGCTTTGCGTTGCTATCTTGCTAGAATTGCGTTCATAGCATGCTAGCTTTACGTTGCTAGCTTGCTAGTTTTGCGTTGCTAGCTAGGTAACATTGCGTAGCTAGCTTGTTGCTTTGCGTTGCTAGCTTGCTTAATTTGCGTTGCTAGCTTGCTAGATTTTGCGTTGCTAGCTTGGTAGCATTGCTATTCTAGCTTGGTAGCTTTGAGTTGCCAGTTTGCTAGCTTTGCGTTCTAGCTTGCTTGCTTTGCTTTGCTAGCTTGCTATCTTTGCGTTGCTAGCTTCCTAGCTTTGCGTTGTAAGCTTGGTATCTTTGAGTTGCTAGCTTGTCAGTTTTGCTTTGCAAGCTTGCTAACTTTGCGTAGCTAGCTTGCTAGTTTTGCGTTGCTAGCTTGGTACCTTTGCGATGCTAGCTGGGTGTCATTGCTTTGCTAGCTTGCTAATTTTGCGTTCTAGTTTGCTTGTTTGCGTTGCTAGCTTGCTAACTTTGCGTTGCTGGCTTACTAGCTTTGCGTGTCTATCTTGCTAGTTTTGCGTTGCTAGATTTCTGGCTTTCAATTGCTAGATTGCTAGATATGCGTTGCTAGCTTGCCAGGTATTCGTTGCTATCTTGTTAGGTTGGCGTTGCTAGCTTGCCAGCTTTGTTTTGCTAGCTTGCTAATTTGCGTTCCTAGTTTGCCAGCTTTGCGTTGCTAGCATGGTAAATTTACGTTGCGTTAGTGCCTTGCTAGTTTCCTTTGCTATCTTGATAGCTTTGGTTGCAAGCATGCTACTTTTGCGTTGATTGCTTGCTTTGCGTCTCTTGATTGCTAGCTTTGCTTTGCTAGCTTGCCAGCTTCACGTTGCTAGCTTGCCTGCTTCCCGTTTCAAGATTGCCAGCTTTGCGTTGTTAGATTGCCAGCTTTTCGTTGCTAGCTTGCCAGCTTTGCGTTTCTAGCTTGATAGCTCTCCGTTTCTAGCTTGCTAGCTCTCCGTTGCAAGCTTGTAAGCTTTCCAATGCTAGCTTGCTAGCTTCCTAGATATACGTTGCTAGCTTGCAAGCTTTGCCTTGCTAGCTTGTAATATTTGCTTTGCTAGCTTGGTAGCTTTGCGTTGCTAGCTTGGTAGCATTGCGTTGCTAGCTTGCTAGATTTCGTTTCTAGCTTGCTAGCTTTGGGTTGCTACCTTGCTAGCTTTGCGTTGCTATCTTGCTAGATTTGCGTGGCTAGCTTATAAGATTAGCGTTGCTATCTTGCTAGCTTTACGGATCTAGCTTGTTGGCTTTGTTTTGCTAGTTTGCTATCTTTGCGTTGCTAGTTTGCTAGCTTTGTGTTGCTTGCTTTCTTGCTTGCTTGCTTTGCTTTGCTATCTTGCTTGATTTGCTTTCCTAGCTTGTTAGATTTCTAGATTTGCGTTGCTAACTTGCTAGCTTTGCGTCGCTATCTTTCTAGCTTTGCGTTGCTAGCTGGCTAAATTTCCGTTGCCAGCTTGGTAGCTTTCCGTTGCTAGCTTTAGCTTTGCGTAGCTAGTTTGCTTGCTATTCATAGCTAGCTTTCTAATTTTGCGTTGCTAGCTTCGTAGCTTTGCGTTTCAAGCTTGCTTGATTTCCGTTGCTAGCTTGCTAAATATGCGTTGCTAGATTGCCAGGTTTGCGTTGTTAGCTTGCCAGCTTTGCATTTCTAGCTTGCTATATTTGCGTTGCTATCTTGCCAGTTTTGCGTTGCTAGCTTGATTAATTTGCGTGGATAGCTTGCTAGCTTTGTTTTGCTAACTTGCTAGCTTTCCGTTGCAATCTTGCTAGCTTTGCGTTGCTAGCATGATAGCTTGCATGCTTTCCGATTTCATTTTGACAGCTTTGCGTTGTTAGCTTCCCAGATTTGCGTTGCTAGCCTGCCAGGTTTGCGTTTCTAGCTTGATAAATCTCCGTTGCTTTCTTGCTAGCTTTCTTTTTCTAGCTTGATAGCTTGCTAGATATTCGTCGCTAACTTGTTTCCTTTGAGTGGCAAGATTGCTAGCTTTGCTTTGCTAGCTTTGCTTTGCTAGCTTGTTAGCTTTGCTTTGCTAGCTTGCCGGCTTGGCGTTGATAGCTTGCCATGTTTGCGTTGCTAGCTTGCCAGTTTTGCGATGCTAGCTTGCTACCTTTGCTTTGCAGGCTTGCCAGCTTTGCGTTGCTAGCAGGCCAGTTTTGCGTTGTTAACTTGCCAGCTTTGAGTTTTAAGCTTGCTAGATTTGCGTGTTTATCTTGCTAGATTTTCTTTGCTACCTTGCTAGCAGTAAATTCCTAGCTTGCTAGCTTTGCGTGCCAAGCTTGCTAGTTTGCGTTGCTTGCTAGCTTTGCGTTCCTTGCTTGCTAGATTTTGTTGCTAGCTTCCTAGTTTTGGGATGCTATATTGATATGTTTGCGTTGCTAGCCTGGTAGCTTTGTGTTGCTAGCTTGCTTG
>NW_019729931.1:0-4752 GCF_002891405.2 Cryptotermes secundus | reverse complement strand
TGCTAGCTAGCCAGCTTTGCGTTTCTAGCTTTCTAGCTTTGTGTTGCTAGCTTACCATCTTTCCGTTGCTAGCTTGCCAGATTTGCTTTCCTAGCTTGCTAGTTGGAGGTGCTAGCCTCAAAGTTTGCGTTGCTAGCTTGCTATATTTGCGTGGAAAGCTTGCTAGATATACGTTGCTACCTTGCTAGCTTTCCTTTTTTAGCTTGCGATCTTTGAGATGTTAGCATGCTAGCTTTGCGTTGCTAGCATGCTAGCTTTGAGCTGAATGTGTGCTTGCTTTGCGTTCCTTGTTCCTACTTTCCGTTGCTTCCTTGCTAGATTGTCGTTGCTAGCTTGCTAGCTTCTCTTTGCTATACTGCTAGCTTTCGTTGCTAACTTGCTGGCTTTGCGCTGCTATTTTGTTAGCAATTCGTCGCAGCTTGCTAGCTTTGCGTTTCTTGTTTGCAAGCTTTGAGTTGCTCGCTTGCTATTTTTGCGTTTCTAGCTTGCTAGATATGCGTTGAAGGCTTGCCAGCTTCTCATTTCTATATTGCCTGCCTTGCGTTGCTAGCTTACGAGATTTGCTTTGCTAGATTGCAATTTTGCGTTGCTAGCTTTCCAGGTTTGCGGTGCTAGCTTGCTAGATTTACGTGGATAACTTGCTAACTTTGCGTTGCTAACTTGCTAGCATTCCGTTGCTAGCTGGCTAGCTATTCCTTGCTAGCTTGCTAGCATTGCGTTTCTATCTTGCCAGTTGTGCGTTGCTAGCTTGCTAGCTATGCCTTGCTAGCTTACTAGTTTCCGTTGCTATCTTGCTATCTTGCTAGATATGCGTTGCTACCTTGCTAAATTTGCGTTGCTAGCTTGCTATTTTTGCGTTGCTTGCTTAATAGAATTGCTTTGCTAGCATGCCAGGTTTGCGATGCTAGCTTGCTAGCTTTGAAATGCTGGCTTGCTAGCTTTGCGTAGCTTGCTTGCTGGCAAAGTTTCGTTTCTAGCTTGCTAGATTTGTGTTGCTAAATAGCTAGCTTTGCGTTTGCTACCTTTATACCTTTGCGTTACTCCCTTCCTAGATTGGCTTTGGTAGCTTGCTAGCTTTGCTTTGCTAGCTTGCTAGCTTTACGTTGCTGAGCATGCTAGATTGATGAATTTGCCTTCCTAGCTTCATAGCTTTGCGTTGCTATTTTGCTGGCTTTGCGTTGCTAGCTTGCTATTTTTGCATTGCTAGCTTGTTGGCTTTGCGTAGTTAGCTTGTTAGATTTGCTTTGCTAGCTTGCTAGTTTTCCGTTGCTAGCTTGCTACATTTCGTTGCTAGCTTGGTAACTTTGCGTTGCTAGCTTGCAAGCATTGCGATCTATCTTGCTAGCTTTGCGTTGCTGGCTTGCTATCTTTGCGTTGCCAGCTTGCTAGATATTCGTTTCTAGCTTGACAGCTTTGCGTTGCTAGCTTGCCAACTTTACGTTGCTAGCATGCTAGGTGTGCGTTGCTAGTTTGCTAGATTTCAAGATATGCGTTGGTAGCTTGCTAACTTTGCGTTCCTAGCTTGCTAATTTTGCTTGCTAGCTTGCTATCTTGCTAGATTTACGTTGCTAGCTTTCTAGCTTTTCGTTGCTAGCTTGCTAGCTTTGCGTTGCTAGCTTGCTAACTTTGCGTTGCTAGCTTGCCAACTTTACGTTGCTAGCATGCTAGGTGTGCGTTGCTAGTTTGCTAGATTTCAAGATATGCGTTGGTAGCTTGCTAACTTTGCGTTGCTAGCTTGCCAACTTTACGTTGCTAGCATGCTAGGTGTGCGTTGCTAGTTTGCTAGATTTCAAGATATGCGTTGGTAGCTTGCTAACTTTGCGTTGCTAGCTTGCTAGCTTTCCGTTGCTAATTTGCTAGCTTTCCCTTGCTAGCTTGCTTTCTTGCTAGAATTAGGTGGCTAGCTTGCTAGGTTTGCGATTCTAGCTTGCTAACTTTGCGTTGCTAACATGCTAGCTTTGATTTGCTAGCTTGCTAGCTCTGCGTTGTTTGCTTGCCATCTTTGGGTTGCTAGTTTAACAGCTTTGCGTTGCTAGCTAGCTATGTTTGCTTTATTATCTTGCAAGCTTTGCGTTTATATTTTCCTATCTTTGCTTTGCTAGCTTACTAGTATATCTTTGCTAGAAATAGCTTCCCGTTGCTTGCTTACTAGCTTCAAGTTGCTAGGTTGCTAGGTTTTCTTTGCTAGCTTGATAGCTTTGCTTTGCTATCTTGCTAGATTTGCGTTTCTTGATTGCTTGCTTTCTTTGGGTTTCTTGATTGCTAGATTTGCTTTGCTAGTTTGCAAATTTGCGTTGCTAGCTTGCTAGCTTTGCGTTTCTAGTTTGCTAAATTAGCGTTTTAACTTGCTAGCTTTGCGTTGCTACTTTACTTGCTTCCCGTTGCTAGTTTTCTAGCGTTCAGTTTGCTAGCTTGCTAGCTTTGATTTCCATGCTTGCTTGCTTGCTTTGCTTTTCTTCCTTCTTAGTTTTGCGTTGCTACCTTGCTAGCTTGGACTTGCAAGCTTGCTAGCTTTGCGTTGCTAGCTTGCTAGCTTTCCGTTGCTGGCTTGCTAACTTACTAGATATTCGTTGCTACCGTTCTAGCTTTGCGTTGCTTGCTTGTGAGTTTTGCGTTGCTAGCTGGCAAGCTTTGCGTTGCTGGCTTGGTAGTTTCCCTTGCTAGCTTGCTAGTTTGCTTGTTATATTTGTGTTGCAAGCTTCCTAGCTTATCTTTGCTAGCTTGCCAGCTTTGCGTTGCTAGCTTGGAAGCTTTGCATTGCTAGACTGATTGATTGCTAGATATGCGTTGGAAGCTTGCTAGCTTTGCGTTGCTAGCTTGCTAGCTTTGCGTTGCTAGCTTGCTAGCTTTGCGTTGCTAGCTGGCAAGCTTTGCGTTGCTGGCTTGGTAGTTTCCCTTGCTAGCTTGCTAGCTTTGCGTTGCTAGCTGGCAAGCTTTGCGTTGCTGGCTTGGTAGTTTCCCTTGCTAGCTTGCTAGCTTTGCGTTGCTAGCTTGCTAGATTGCGTTCCAAACTTGTTACTTTGCGTTGCTAGCTTGCTAGCTTTTCGTTTCTAGCTTGGTAGGTTTGCGTTGCTAGCTTGCTAGCTTTGCGTTGCTAGCTTGCTAGCTTTGCCTTGCAAGCTTGCTAGATTGCCGTTGCTAGCTTGATAGCCTTTCGTTGCTAGCTTGATTGATTGCTAGATATGCGTTTTTAACTTGCTAGCTTTCGTTTCTCTCCTGCTGTCTTTGCTTCGCTAGCTTGCTAGCTTTGCTTTGCTAGCTTAATAATTTTGCGTCACCAGTTTGTTAGTTTGCGTTCTAGCTTGATAGCTTTGCGTTCCTAGCCTGCCAGTTTGTCGTTGCTAGTTTGGTAGCTTTGCGTTGCTTGCTTGCTAGCTTTGCGTTGCTTGCTTGCTAGCTTTGCGTTGCTAGCTTGCTAGCTTTGCGTTGCTAGCTTGCTAACTTTGCGTTGCTAGCTTGCTAGCTTTCCGTTCCTAGTTTGCTAGCTTTCCGTTCCTAGTTTGCTAGCTTTCCGTTGCTAGTTTGCTAGCATGCTACATTTGCGTTGCTACCTTGCTAGCTTTTCGTTGCTAGCTTCCTTGATTTCCGTTGCTTGCTTGCTAACTTACAAGATATGCGTTGCTACCTTGCTAGCTTTGAGTTGGTAGCTTGCCAGATTTCAGTTGCTAGCTTGCTAGTATCCGTTGCTAGCTTGCTAGTTTCCGTTGCTAGCTTTCTAGCTTGCTAGATATGCGTTGCTATCTTGCTAGCTTTGCTTAGCTAGCTTGTTTTTTTTGCATTGCTAGCTTCCTAGCTTTTCTTTGCTAGCTTGCTTGATTTGCATTGCTAGCTTGTTAACTTTGATTTGCAAGCTTGCTAGCTTTGCTTAGCTTGCTTACTTGCTAGCTTACGATGCTAGCTTCCTAATTTTGCGTTGCTAAATTGCTAGCTTTTATTGCTAGCTTAGTTGGTTTGCGTTGCTTACTTTCTAGATTTTTTGGTAGCTTGCTAACTTTGCTTTGCTAGCTTGCTAGCTTTTGCGTTGCTGAGCTTGCTAGATTGCTAGGTTTCCTTTGCTATCTTGATAGCTTTGCGTTGCTATCTTACTGCCTTTGCGTTGCTAGCTTGTAACTTTGCGTTGCTAGCTTGCTGGCTTTGCGTTGCTAGCTTGTTAATTTGCGTTGCTAGCTTGCAAGCATTGCGAATTTGCTTGGTTGGTTTGCGTTGCTAGCTTGCTATCTTTGCGTTGCTAGCTTGCTAGCTTTGCTTTGCTAACTTGGTAGCTGTGCGTTGCTAGCTTCCTATCTTTGCGTTGCTAACTTGCTAGACATTCGTTGCTAGCTTGAGAGCTTTGAGTTGCTAGCTTACCAACTTTGCGTTGTTAGCTTGCTAACTTTGCGTTGCTAGCTTGCTAGGTTATTAGATATGCGTTGGTAGCTTGCTAGCTTTCCGTTGCTATCTTGCTAACTTTGCGTTGCTAACTTGCTAACTTGTTAGGGCTGCGTTGCTAGCTTCGTAGCTTTGCTTTGCTAGCTTGCTAGCTTTGCTTTGCTAACTTGCTATGTTTGCGTTGCTAGCTTGGTAGCTATGTGTTGCTAGCTTTGCAAGCTTTACGATCTAGCTTGCTAGCATTGCGTTGCTAGCTTGTAATCTGTGCGTTGCTAGCTTGGTATCATTGGGTTGCCTGCTGGCTAGCTTTGCTTTGCTAGCTTGCTATCATTGCGTTTCTAGCTTGCTAGATATGCGTTGCTAGCTTGCAATCTTTGCGTTGCT
>NW_019729930.1:0-498 GCF_002891405.2 Cryptotermes secundus | reverse complement strand
ACATTGCTAGCTTTCCGTTGCAAGCTCCCTTGCTTTGAGTTGGCAGTTTGCTAGCTTGCTATCTTTGCTTTTCATGCTTGCTATATTATTTGCGTTTTATTGCTTCTTAACTTTGCGTTGATTCCTTTCTAGCTTGGCTTTGCTAGCTTGCTAACTTTGCGTTCCTAGCTTGCTAGTTTTGCGTTGCTAGCATGGTAGCTTTGCGTTGCTAGCTTGCTAAGTTGGCGTTGTTATCTTGCTAGCTTTGCGTTGCAATCTTGCTATCTTTGCGTTGCTAGCTTGCTAAATTTGCGTTGCTAGCTTGCCATCTTTGCGTTGCTAGCTTGCCAGATATGCGTTTCTAGCTTGCCAGCTTTGCGTTGTTAGCTTGCTACCTTTGCGTTGCTAGCTTGCTAATTTTGGTTCTTAGCTTGGTAGCTTTCCGTTGCTAGCTTGCAAGCATTTCGATCTAGCTGCTAGCATTGCGTTGCTAGCTTGCTATTTTTGCTTTGCTAGCTT
>NW_019729929.1:0-587 GCF_002891405.2 Cryptotermes secundus | reverse complement strand
ATAAACGCAAAGCAAGCACTCAAGCAAGCAACGCAAATATAGGAATCTAGCAACGAAAAGTTGGCAAGATAGCAAAGTAAAGCTAGCTAGCTAGCAACGCAAAACTAGCAACCTAGTAACGCAAAGCTAGCCAGCTAGCAACGCAAAACTAGCAAGCTAGCAACGAACATCTAACAAGTTAGCAACGCAAGTCTAGCAAGCTAGCAACGAACATCTAGCAAGGTAGCAAGGCAAACTAGCAAGCTCGCAACGGAAGCTGGCAAGCTAAAAACGCAAACATGGCAAGGTAGCAACTCAAAGGTGGCAAGGTAGCTACATAAAGCTAGCAAGCTAGCAACGTAAATTAGCAAGCTAGCAACGAATACTTGCTAGCAATAAACGCTACTTTGCGTTGCTATTTTGGAAGTTTTGAGCTGCAAACTTGCTACTTTTGCGTTGCTAGTTTTCTAGCTTGGTGTTCCTACCTTGTTAGCATTGGTTGCTAGCTTGCTAGTTTTGAGTTTCTAGCTTTGAAGCTCTGCGTTACTAGCTTGCTACCTTTGCGTTCTAGCTTGGTAGCTTTACGTTGCTCTCTTGCTAGCTTTGCG
>NW_019729928.1:148745-168698 GCF_002891405.2 Cryptotermes secundus | reverse complement strand
TTCGTGGTGCAGTGTTAAGTGATTAAAAACAGGGACAAATTAAACATAACCAAAGAAAACAAACCCCAGGGAAAAAATCCCTAATTGTTTCTTGGTCAGATTAGCCAAAATAATGCTATTTTGTGCCAACAACAAACCTAAGTCTGCTTGCTAAACAATAGATTTCCTAGCTACTGAACAACACAGAATTCATACGTGGGATCATTATACCGATCATTTAATTACTGAAGCAGACAAATGAGCAGCAGCTTTCAGAATTCTAGTTTGCAATGCTCCCAATGCTACAAAGTGGTTCTGTGTATGTAAAAATACTCATTCTGATAAGCAACAGTTTTCAAAGCCCCCATCTCGGCCTCCTGTCCAGTCTGTACTGGGGATGTCAGGAGTGGAGTGAAGGTGACCACTCACCTCCATCTAGTGCCATGGTCAAGAATGGTGGAACTAGACCTCCACTGTGGCATAGTGCTTAACTGATTAAGCATATGGACAACATTTTTGTTAAGTCATGCAACTGACACATCTGAGTGTTCTGAAAAAATAATGAACGCTTGGTTTCTGTTTACATAACTACAGATTTATTAATTTATAATAGTAAAAATACATTCCTTATACAATTAGAAAATTACAAAATAATCAGAATACATTCCTTATACATATAATTAGAAAACTACAAGTATATATCACTAAACAGATCATCCATTTCTTTCACAAGGTCTTCATAATCTAAAATCAAAATATCATCATTGTCAGCATCTTCTGGGCACTCCTGAAAGAAGGTTCTGCCTGAAACAAAAAAAAATATATAAGAAATGGCAGATTTGCAATAAAATAACCTGATTCTGAGAGCAAAAATAGAGTTATAAAGTTTGTGACTATGGTGTATTAACACAGTTATTAATATTTTGGATATTATCCATTGTCCTGGTTTTCTTTTACAGCAGTGGATCAGAGACTGCATGCTGTCTCCATGCTGAGATAATTATTTTATTTAAAACACAGTTTTGGAGACTAGACTCTTCCTCAGTCCTCCTCCCACATATGGTTTATGAACATTTGGCTCATATCCCTGCCTTGTGTTCGCCCTAGTGGACATAGGGGCTAGATTTAGGCCTATCTGAGGATTCAGGCAGATTCCAGTGTCCAAACTATTGTTTTAAATAAAAAAAACACTACAATGGATTGTGTCCAGAAAGCCCAGTTTCTACTGTTATTTTATTTGGTTCATTATCCATACATACTAAGTGGGTTTCCAGTTATTGTATCAGATACTCAAACCCTAGTGAAGGGAAAGAGTTTGTGAGTAATACTTCTGAATATTCCTCATCTGATTTTATCTTCTTAATTTACCACAAATTTTGTACACCGTTGCAGACTGCATTTCTTAATGCACCATATTTTGAAACTGACATGTTAGATGAGGAAATTGAAAGCAAGCACACTTGTCACTCCTAATGCTATCGTAACATTACATTCATGTAATTTGCTCTTAAACAATTTGGGTAAATCCCCTCAGACTTTTGCCTTTATAGGCGATATACATTCTGCTTCTGATACGAATGTAACGCTGCCAGCAAAAGCTATACTCATGTGTATCTGAAATTTCTGGTGCTCAACACCAAACATATGTACTGCCTGCTATTTCTTCCTTCACACTGACACTGAGTACAATCATACCGGGTCCTTTGAATATTCCTATTTTTT
Organism: Cryptotermes secundus; assembly: GCF_002891405.2. Taxonomy (NCBI): domain Eukaryota; kingdom Metazoa; phylum Arthropoda; class Insecta; order Blattodea; family Kalotermitidae; genus Cryptotermes; species Cryptotermes secundus. The sequence continues at coordinate 166,997 of NW_019729928.1, read as the reverse complement.
CTTTAATCTCTCTGAAGAGTGGAAGTTGATGTAATAAACCACTTCTGCGGGTAAAGCAGGAGGGGAGTGAAGCTGACCACTCACCTCCATCTAGTGCTCAGGTCAAGAATGGTGGAAATATACCTCCACTCCCCTCATATGTCTTCATGGCATAGTGCTTAACTAATTAAGCACAGAGCGGCCTCTGTAGTCTAGAGGTAATGTTCCCACCTCGTGACTCGTAGTACGCGGGTTCAAATACCCGGTGGAGGTCATCAAATTTTTAAGGGCGGAAAAATTCAGGGAACAAGTCCTCCGGGAGGGACTTTAAGCCGTGGGTCCCGTGTCGTAGCTTTACAGCACGTAAAAGAACCTCATATCTCCAAAGGAGGTCACTGAGCCAAATTAACGGATGTTTCCCGCCCAACAACAGTCTCTAATGCCTCTGGTTGATGGGGGAAGCATTATAGATACCTCTCAGCTAGTGGAGCAGGTCTCGCTGGCTGGGCGGGACAGATGGTAAGCACCAGTACCAGTAGGATATAGAGACTGGTAGAAATCATAGAGGGAAGCACAATGGACCAATACAGGTCTCAGTGTATGGGGAAACCCACCCTCTCCAATAACTAACTAACTAATTAAGCACAGGCACAACATTTCTTTTAATCATGCAACTTCCAACTAGTTTTGACACATGTGAGTGTTCTAGAAAAATAACAGACTATTGGTTTCTGTTTACACAACTCGGTATTTACATCTTCAAATCATATAACTCAACCATCTCCCACAGAAGGTCTCTGTCACTATCTAAGAACAGGACATCGTCATCCATATGATCCCTTTTATCATTTAGTGGTAAATTTGAATGTGCCCCACTGGTGTTATTACCAAGTGATCCGAACATTTCCTGAGTATCATCCACCTGCAGCAGTCTCGCTCTCTTGGCAGCAGGGTGATCTCCATCATAATGCTCCTTCCTCTTCAATGCCATTCTTGTCTGATCCTCATTGGAATGCTGCCAGAAGACTCTGACTAAAAAATAAACATGTACAATAAGAAATGGCAAATCTATAATAAAATATCCTGATAAACGTCCTGTTCGCTTCACCTTAGCTGCGAATGAAATATGTAACAACGTAAATATGTTTAACAGTTATGGCTTGAATGTTAATCTTCTGGCTACTTTTCCTTAACATGTATTTATAGTATTTTGTTACACTTAGTGTTATAAAATTAAGTATTTCTGGTATGTCTTATTCAGTAGGATATCTTGTATGTATATTTTTGCCCTATATCTGTGTGTCATTCCCTTCCCTTTTAGGCCTATCTCCATATTTTTAAAAATCAGTAATAGACACAAGATCAACTTGCTGTGTGTGTGTTTGTTAATTGCCCCTAACAGTTGTTGAACACCTCTGCCAGCCTTCATGAAACTTGGTAAGTATATCATGCTTCCTGAGGCCACCTCAACCGAGCACTGCAGAAATCCCTCTCATCGGTAATACCAGCACTTAAGCCTCTCAAATTGTTGAGGTAACAATCTTAATATGACTCGAATGCCTGGGCAAACTGTCATTAGATGGATGAAGATATGATGGATAGTGTCCTGAAGGAACAGTTTCTAGTATTATTTTATTGGAATCATTATCCAGACATACAAAGTGGGTTTCCAGTTACTGCATCAGATACTCCAATTGCAGTGAAACGAAAGTGTGCGAGTAATATTGTAGAGAATTCCTTATCTGATTTTATCTCCATAATTTATAACAAACTTTGTGCACTGTTGCAGACTGCATTTGCTAATGCAATGTTTTGAAACTGACGTGTTGCACAAGGAAATTCAAAGAAAGCACACTCGTACATTCAACATTACATTAATGTGATTTGCTCTTACAGAATTTAGGTAGATCCCCTCAGAGTTTTGCCTTTGTAGACGGTGTACATTCTGCTTCTGATACGAATGTAACACTGCCATCCAGAGCTATACTCGTTTATCTGGCATTTCTGGTTGCTCAATACCAAATATATGTACTGCCTGGTATTTCTTCCTTCACACTGACACTGAGTACACTCATACTGGGTCATCTGAGTTGTATGGATGGAAAAGGCAGGTATGCAATCAGGCAGGCTCAAGGGGAAGACACAAGCAGACTAAGACAGGCAAGTATCCTAGAAGGAAGAACACATCTGCATAACAACCACATGTTCCTTAAAACCCAACATTTAACAGTTCAAAACTAAGTGTGAAAGCAAAGAACAACAAATTTAACTCCTATAAGAGGGACTGCAACTCTACAACTTACCTCATAAATGATAGTATGGTGTGACAGTGATATTTCCACTGTCATTACAACACACTTGTGCGATATAACATGACTATAGGTTGACCTATTTTCCCCAGATCTCTACAAAACACATCACTAAAGCTTTGTCATGTTCATACAGTCAGATCTGTCTCATTGCAAATAAGTTCATAAACAGGTCACGCAGGGTCCACAAAGCAGGTTCCATAATTCTCCAAAATTAGCCTGAAGAAAAAGAATAAACCTTCTTACTTAAAGAAATATATGATGCAGCTCCAGTAAAACATCACAATGACAAATACATAATTAGATTAATTATAACAGACAATAGTTCAAGTTAAGTAAATGTGCCAAAGCATTTTACCACTTGTGCCCGGATAGGGGGCATTGACTGTACTCACCCCCTATCGGACGTCCGTGGATATCACTTAACCTCTGCTGTGGAAAACATGCTTCACTAGGAGGGTCACAAAAACTCAAGCTCTCAAAACAAAAAAAGGGAATATATAATCAAATAAACCACTCGTACAACTCTATATTCTAAGCACACATTAACCAACCAAAATAATTTAAACCAAAAGTTCTAATAAGCAATCAGTGACCCAACCACAGGCAAGTACCCACTGGCGATGAACATGATGCACATGAAAAATACTGGTGCCATCCCAAGGTTTTCCACAGGCACACTTTGCTTTACTCGTCCGATTCTGGCAACTGCTAGAAACAGAGAGCCTCAAACGGCCTGTTTTTATCCCAATTCCAAGATTCAACTTTTTTCCCAAGTCGCGAAAGCTGCACGCACGAAATCCCTGAGGTCGGAAACTTGCCGGACATGCTTTGTCGCGCAAAGCGAAACTTGACCGGATCTTTCCACTGATGCATAAACAGTCTTTTCTAAAGACAATTCGATCGACTGCCAAGGAATGCGAAGAGTCAGCCACGGCTCTATCTCCTCGCCTTCCAGCCAGCCATCTGGCATTTTAACCTAAGCATCCAATCTTACAAAAATTACACTTAATAACTAACAAAACGAGCACAACACACTGTCACAATTTCCATTATAACTTGAGTCAACGTCATCACATTATTTTTATATACAGGGTGTCCCAGGAGGAATGGACCAAACTTCGGGAGGGTGTTCCTTATGTTAAAGTATGCCGATATAACCCAAAACACCTATGTCCAAAGTTGAACGGTTACGGAGATAATGGCCAGAGAAGTGTCAAATTTTGACCGGCGTTGAACACTTGTTGATTACAAAATACGTATTAAAACTGGCAGGAATGTGTGGATTCTGTAATGTTAATAATGTACGTAACATCAAACTAACTTGTGAGTGACATGAAGCCATAAAATTGAAGTACAAAATACTCGCTCGCCATGTCATAATTGTCCTTAGGGTTTCCAAGCACTATACATGACACATGAATGGCAAGCGCTGACGTAACGCGCTGACTGCGCGTTCTGGTATAAGCCAACTACATAAGCACGGCAAGGGTGAATCATCACACTCAAGGATAAACATAGATAAGGCCTCTCAGCTGACAGATACAGTGCGTGGACCTGCCAGAAGACCACACTTTTCTTGGGCCATTATCTCCCGAAGTTTGGTCCATTCCTCCTGGGACACCTGTATATTATATTATTAACTGAAAAAATTCATGTCAAGTCAAACCTGTGTGTTTCCTATCTCCTCATTCCAAGGGAAGCCCCATGAATGCTAGGTAAGTACAATGCCAGCTGGAAGGTTGCAAGAGGAAATCGGGCTGGCAGGCAGGCAGGCAGAAAGAAAGAGGCAGAGAAAAGCAGGTCTAAACATGCTGAAGAAAGGGCTTGCACTTAAGACAAGGCAGAAGCACATATGCGACATTCAGGATCATGACACTTGAAGGATAGAACCTCAGGCATAACTGAAACATGTTACTCAGAGACCAAAATTTAATATGTGGCAAAAAAGACTAAATGACCAGAACAACTAACTTAACTCCAGCAGGAGGAATAGCTGATGTAGCTGTTACCTCGTAATGCTGGTATGGTATGGCCGTATCACTTCCACTGTCACTAGGACCACTTGTGTCTCCCTAATATACCCAGGAGTAGACCATTTATCACCAACATTCATCACAACATTTTAGTGGGNGAAAAAATTCATGTCAAGTCAAACCTGTGTGTTTCCTATCACCTCCAAATTCCAAGGGAAGCCCCATGAATGCTAGGTAAGTACAATGCCAGCTGGAAGGTTGCAAGAGGAAATCGGGCTGGCAGGCAGGCAGGCAGAAAGAAAGAGGCAGAGAAAAGCAGGTCTAAACATGCTGAAGAAAGGGCTTGCACTTAAGACAAGGCAGAAGCACATATGCGACATTCAGGATCATGACACTTGAAGGATAGAACCTCAGGCATAACTGAAACATGTTACTCAGAGACCAAAATTTAATATGTGGCAAAAAAGACTAAATGACCAGAACAACTAACTTAACTCCAGCAGGAGGAATAGCTGATGTAGCTGTTACCTCGTAATGCTGGTATGGTATGGCCGTATCACTTCCACTGTCACTAGGACCACTTGTGTCTCCCTAATATACCCAGGAGTAGACCATTTATCACCAACATTCATCACAACATTTTAGTGGGTTTGCCTGTTCATTCAATGACAACACTCTCACTGCTGCTAACGTCTGTCAAAGGAGACACAGGGTCACCACAGTCAGCGACTATCCATATTTCCTTCGTCTCCAAAATTCTGCCTCAGGGACAAGATATTGAAATTTACTTTCCTGAAATATATCATGAAATTAAACTAAATATCAAAATGACAAAAAAGTATCTTAATTACGACATACAACAGTTATAATCAAATATGTAGGTCAAATCATATTTAACAATAAACTGATTACATTACAATTAATCAACTATCATCTTTTTCTATTACATTACAAAGTGAAACATTTCAATTTAAAGCAATAGTAAGTGGATTTTATTCCCTTAGGCCAATGAAAGACACATGCATAAGAGTAGTAGGTAAGAATAATTTTAGTTGCATTGATGGCAAAGGCAGGCTCAAAAGGGAAGACACAAGTAGACTAAGACAGCCAGGCAGGTAGGCAGGCAGGCAGGAAAGTGTCCTAGAAGGAAGAACACATCTGCATATCAACCACATGTTCCTTAAAACACAACATTTATCAGTTCAAAACTAAGTGTGAAAGCAGAGAACAACTAATATAACTCCTATAAGAGGGAATGCAGCCCTTCAACTTACCTCATAAATCATAGTATGCTGTGGTGGAGATATTTCCACTGTCATAAAGACAGACTTCTGCGATAGAACATAATCATTTCCCCCAGATCTGTACAGAACACATCAATGAAGATTTGCATGTTCATACAGTCAGATCTGTCTCATTGCAAAACAGTTCATAAACAGGTCACGCAGAGCTAGCCAACTGCAAAGTCCCAGCAGGTTTCTCAATTCTCCAACATTAGCCTGAAGAAAAAGGATAAACCCTCTTACTTCAAAGAAATATATGATGCAGCTCCAGTAGACCATCACAATGACAAATACATAAATAGCTTATTTATAACAGACAACAATTTGCCTCAATTTGCCTTGCCTAGCTTTGCCTCAATTTGCCATGACTTGCCTCAATATGCCTTGCCTTGCCTCATTTTGTTTTGCGTTGCCTGAATTTTCCTTGCCTTGCCTAAATTTGCATTGCCTTGATTCAATTTGCATTGCCTTGCCTCAATTTGACTTGCCTCGCCATGCCTTGCCTTGCCTATACTCAATTTGCTTTGCCTTGCCTCAATTTGCCTTGTCTTGAATTGCCTTGCCTCAATTTGCCTTGCCTTGCCTAAATTTGCCTTTCCTTGCCTCAATTTGCCTTGCCTTGCCTCAGTTTGCATTGCCTTGCCTCAATATTCCTTGCCTTGCCTCAATTTACCTTGCCTTGCCTTGCATATTCTAAAGCAAAGTTAAAAGGAATGGTGATAATGCATCTCCTTGTCTTAGACCATTCTGGATAGAAAATTTATTGGACAAATGTTTGGCTATACGGACTTTACTATAAGTTTTATTTAAACACATTTTAGTCAGCTTAACTAGTTTCATGTGTATCCCAAACTCTTATCAGAATATTGTACAATACTTCCCTGTTAACAGAATCATAGGCTTTTTTTAAGTCTACAGATAGCTGATGTACTGTCTCATTGTACTCCCATTATTTTTCCAATATCTGATTAATGCTAAAGATCTGATCTGTAGTTGATCTGTCGTGCCTAAACCCACACTGATGATCCCCAATTATTTTATCTATATATGGACTTAACCTTGAGAGAAGAATACTGGATAAAATTTTGTATGAAGATGATTGCAGTGATATCCCACGATAATTACTACAGTCAGTTCTATCACCCTTCTTGTGAACTGGTACAGTAATAGATTCCTTCCACTGATCAGGCAGTTTTTCCTTATGCCAAATAGAAATAATTAGCTTATGGATTTTATAATGTAATATTTTACCTCCTGCTCGAACAAGTTCTGCCAGAATTTGATCACTACCTGGCGATTTATACCTTTTCAATTTTGCAATAGCACTTCCAACCTCAAAAGGGCTAGTATCAGGTAGTAACAGCTCAACTGTATGGATTTCAATCTGCCTAACATCACTGACCCTATGTACATTAAATAAGTGAGAGAAGTAGTTCTTCCACCTGTTCAAAATGTTGTGGGAATCAGCAAGCAGATCACCATTCTCATCTTTCACTCTTCTCGGTTGGTAACCCCTCTTGAAGTCATTTATTCCTCTATACAGGTCTCTAATGTTCTTGTTCTTACTGTTCATTGCAAGCTCATCAATTTTGTCTTTCAGATATTCCCTCTTTTTGTTCCTGAAATGCCTGCTGGTTTCATGTCTTATTTTGTTCAGATTATCCCCATTTAACTTGCTTGGCTCCTGTAACCTTTGCAGTTTGGCTTGTTTTCTTTGGTCTAGTAATTTTGACCAATAGTTTTGACCAATCATGACATAACATGTTGACTTCCTGACCAATTTCTAAGTGACCTATAAACCAATAGCTGCATTCTTACCACTCTCTTAGCCAATGATTTATCAGCTGTTAGACATTTTCATATTTTTAAAATAACTAATGTAGTTTTGCAAAACGAACTATGGATGAAAGAAAATTTTCAGTAACATTTTCATAATCTGCGCATAATGTACTGAAATACATCAACGAGAATACCAGTATTATATTAATCAATCAACTGCCATGTTTTCCACTGCACAGACTTCATTCCCATGGTTCATTCTTAGAGCATTTTTTAGTCTACAGGCTATTAGCAGTACTGTATTAACTGCAGAGGTTATTCAGTATGAAATACAATGACAATGATTATACACAAATGAATTACAAAGGACAGGAAAGCAAGTGGTTCTCATACCTCTTAAGGTAGTATCAAAAATCTGCTGAAAATGACTCTGAGAAACTATGAAATTTCTCAGGATATATGGTATCTAGCCACAAATCAAAACAGGTCCTTCCAAAATGCATGTCAGATGCTTTACTGTTTTCAACACAATAAATGCTCTAGTATCTAAGTAACATAACATCTGTACATGATACAAATCTTTGTAAAAATATATGCCTAGTCTGAATTTCGTCCAAACCGATTGAACATATAAGAGTTGGTTAAGGTTTCCTTTTTTGTGTCATTTGTCATAACATTTTCTACATAATCCAACTTTACTTCCACATCTTCCCAGTTTACACAGAGAACTCTAGGACAGATCTGTCGCAATTTTGCAACTTTTTTTCCGCGTGACTTCCCTAATGAAGATAACAGTGGTATTCTGCATGAGAGTTCATTTCCAGTAACAGACAGAAAGTGACGGCAAGCTGCCAGTAGAATCAGCAGGTTGTCATATCCAAGTTGACAATCCATCCAGTGTGCCATAGACAAAATGAATTCATTATTTTCTACCAATATAAATAAACATGGACATGCAGCTACCATACTTAAGCAGTATCCATGCAATTTTAATTCCTTGAAACAGTTCTCCCATTGCAATGGTGATCTATTCAATAACTCTGGTAATATATCTGAATCATTCATTACATCATTACGTGTAACTCCTTCCTTCATAGTCATTTCTAGTAATGATACTTCTCTGGAGTCATAGAGCCTGTCGGCAGTATGTTGCTCTGATGAGTTCCTAACAGCTCTACAGTAAGAGCTGTGTGATTCTGTTCCCATCATTGAGCTATATCCCAAAATTCTGTCCTTCCATTTTGTGTCATTTGTCCCATTTTGACATGAACAGGTCCCTCTCCATCCCAAAAATACAACCGCTGCTCGCCTTGGGCTGTGCATATTTTATCTGAAAAATAACAAATAATTATGTTCCTGTTACTGCATTAGCACCACGAAGCCTTCAATGAGAAAAAGACTCAACAACACCATAAGCCTTGAGACAGGCTGATCGCAACTGTGTATAGGATTAAGAAACTGAAAAAGTGGCCAAGGTCCAGAAGAAAGGACTGGAGGGAAAGAGAGCTACCAGGACCCATCTTAATCAAGCTGCACCCTTCACAAGCATATTTCTCTTAGATCATTTTTTGCCTACTTTCCTTATATGAACAAAATAAACTGAACTTCAAGAGATCACCTTTCCATCTGCATGTCTGTGTATCCCCTGCTAACTCCAGAAAACCTGAATAGTGGAGCCAAAAGAGATAACCATTACAATACCATGTAAGGTATACCACCAGAAAGGTGGAACAGTGCAGCAAGCAGACTTCAAGTTGAAACATTAGGATGGACATATACACATTTGCAGTCATGGATGCACATTGTGTAAAGAATGCATAATAATACGTTAAAGAAATATTGTCTTGCAAGTTCTTGCTTAACATTCATCGATGCACAAATCACACAGTCATGGGGAAGGAAGTGAAAGGGTTAATAATATTCCATTATCTTTGCCATTTGATATTAATTTCATCACAATCTATTTTCTTTCCTTCTGTAAGTCTTAAACACAATGTTTAAAACACAATCATAAGCATCAGTATATGACAGTTTATAATGTGCTGTTCTGTATACAGTATTTCAGAATTCTCAAGCAAATGTTTCTGGTGACAACAATCAAATAGGTCACTTGGTATAGCAACGGCCTACAGGCTGGAAGGTCTGGATTCAATTCTTGACAAGCAAGAGATTTTTCTCTTCTCCACAGCATCCAGACATTTGAGACTGGCACTGGGGACCCAGCCTCCTATCCAAAAAGTACCAAGGGCTGTTTCCTTGGGGTTAAAGTGGCTGGGTCGTGAAGTTGCTCATTCACCTCCATCTAGTGCTGAAGTCAAGAATGATGGAACTAAAACACAACTCTCCCACACGACTTCATGGTGGGGTATTTAATTAATGAAGCTCAGGGCCAACTTTTCCTTTACCCTATACTTAAATGTTAGAAACATGTTCTGTAGCCACACAACTTAAAACATACCACTTCTTACATGCAAAACAATTCCTGTGAAGAGGACTGTTATTAATTTAATATTTAAAGCAACATACGAGAAAAATAAGATAACCAATAACAAAGTATCTGCAGACATCAGCTACAGAAACACATATGGCTGAGGGACTAGCCTCTTCACACTGGCAAACATTGAAAGCTGAAGTCTCTGACCTAGTAGGTACGCATTAAACTAATAGTATCAAAAAATGGATGAGTGACCAAGTTTGTTTCTTAAAGACACTAATGAGAAATGAAGCATAAAGGAATTGCTGCCTGGACTTGTGCATTGGAAATTTGTATTTAATTAATATGTCATCACACCTATTATCACAAGTGCCGATAAGAAATCTGCCAGAACATAAGACTGCAAATTCTCTTTGAATTCCTTAAATTTAGATGAATCAGTCAATTGATGGTGTTCCAGGTGATAGAAGTGTATTCAAATTTCGATCAAACTAGAGCACTATACAAAACTGTAAGACTATAGATAGTAGGAAAGGAAAGTGTAATACAACAAATGAAACCTAATATTTTTAGGCTTTTTGAAGAAAATGTAATGAACTTGACAGTGAAAATAAAGCTTATGGCCTAACAAGATTCCAAGATCTTTAAGACTCTGGGAATAGACTTCTAGTTTGATAAGTAATTTGTAAAAAATTTTAATTTTTCAATTTATTTCTGTTAATCCATATTGGTACAACCATCAGATATAGAAAAGTCAAAAAGGAATACAAGACAGTACAATATTAATAGTAATAAGACATGCAATNTCACCACAAATTATAAATTAAACTTTTGAACTATTCAGTACATTTAGGATGGTTTCTAATCTATTTATAATCTATCTATTTAATATCGCATGCTAAGTCCTTAATGTCAGCCGTAAGATTGCTTTATATAAATATATATCTGATTTTGCAAAATTATTTATTGCTATTCATGTGAACTGTTGGTTCGAACGGCGAATAGGTTTAGAGGGGCGGAGGGGAACACATAGGATGGTAGTTAGTTAGTTATTGGAGAGTATGGGTTTCCCCATGCACTCAGACCTGTATTGGTCCATTGTGCTTCCCTCTATGATTTCTACCAGTCTCTATATCCTACCGGTACTGGTGCTTACCATCAGTTGTTCCCTGAATTTTTCCGCCCTAAAAAATTCGACGACCTCCGCCGGGTATTTGAACCCTCGTACTACATACAAGTCATGAGATGGGAACGTTGCATCTAGACCTATAGACCCTATAGACTACGGAGACCGCTCACGGTATAGTAGCATTCTATTTTATTGATTATGTTGTCGGTGCTGGTGGCCGTTTCTCATTTAGTTAGGTAACGCCTCCGTAGAGATGGCAGCAGGAATGTCACGTGACGTCAAGGCGGCCATGTTGTCCACCATTAACGAAGAGTTGCAAGGTGTGAAAGAGAGCTCAGTGAGTAGTACGTACTGTTTGAGTATTAAATCTTCATTTTAAGCGATTCGCTTGTGCCTTTTGTTCCATCGCTCAGAACCGAAAGCCTAATCATGCCTCGTGTAATGATAAAAGGTGGAGTGTGGAGGAACACAGAGGTAAGCAATGATAGGTATTTCTAGTTGCTTTTGTGGTTATGTGTATTTCGACGATGTCTAATTTTGATATATTAATATGTATTTTCTGATATGAAATTTCATTTTATAAATCAGGACGAGAGCTTGAAGGCAGCTGTGATGAAATATGGGAAACACCAGTGGTCCCGTAATTCATCACTACTACATAGGAAGTCAGCAAAGCCCGTTGGAACGAATGGTTGGACCCAAATATAAAGAAAACAGAGTGGAGCGTTGAAGAAGACGAGAAACTCTTGCATCTAGCAAAATTGATGCCAACTCTGTGGCGAACCATTGCACCTATCATTGGACGAACAGCAGCACAGTGTTTGGAACGTTACGAGTACCTGCTGTAAGTACGTCTTTGTAAGACATAGGATTGATACTTATTATGTGGCCTTTTATTTGTAGAAAGTAGGTCTGACTTGTAAAATGTAGTCCTTGTCACCTTATTTTGTAGATCACAATACTGAAGAGCAAAATTGGGTCTTCTGTATACATCTGATATATATAAAAGAAAAATAAAGCTATCCCTGTTAGAGGCCATGAAGCCCATAGGGTTGTGAGACGTTGAGATTCCAACATTTTCTAGACAGTCGTCTCACAGATAGCAGTGAGGTTGTCAGCCTGGTACTGTTGTCTGGTACTCATTTATGTTAGAGGCTGAGTTGACCTTGGGGCCATTGTGCAGCTGGTAGGATTCGGTCAATTGAAAAATTCAGTGACCTCATCGGGAGACAAACCCACGACCTTCCAGCTTGTAGCATTGTGTCTCAACCAACTACGCTACCACATGCCCCCAGCCTACAGTTATTCGTTTATAATTTTCATTATTTAGCACACGGGAAATTTAGGCTATGTGTAAATGAGATTAGCTCTTTCTAATGGACCCAATTCAGTGAGAACATATTCTCCCTTATACATATAGATGGAAACAGATTCAGTTTCCAAAAACACTGTTTGGAAAAACTCAGTAAGGTTAGTTAGCCATAAGGTTGTCAGCCTTGCTCACTGGCTGCCTTTTACCCCGCAGGAAGATTCCTGGTACTCGTGTGTTAGAGGCCGTGTTGACCCCAGGGCTATACTGTGGCTGGAAGGATTAGGTAAAATTTTGAAGTCCACCTGATCAGTACTTGAACCCACAACCTTCCAGCTTGTAGCATAGTGCCTCAACCAACTACACTTCCATGTGCCCAAACAGTCCCAGTGAAGACAAAAACTATCTGCTGTATAATTTAAATTTATGTACTCCTGTAACTATTACCTGAATGAATGAATGTATGAGGGGTAGGCCTCCTCAGCCCTTGCATCGCAACCTACAATGGTCTATTTTGCTTCCCCTTTTGATTATCTCCTCAGCAATTTTGTATGTGGGGGCGTCAAAATAGTCACTTGGTTCCATAAAGTATTGACCCAAGTGACGTAATTTTCAATAAGCTAAGGCCTCATATTTGCACAGGATATGTGTGGCTGTTTCATTTCCTTCTTGACACCTCTCACAAGTGGGACTATCACTTAGTCCCAGTCTGAAGAGGTGTCCTTTAAGGTGACAGTGTCCTGTAAGTAGTCCCGCCACCCATCGTAGCTGGTTCAATAGTTCCTTTGCTCTTTTAGCTGAGGGTCCTCGTATGAGTCCCTTTGCTTCCCTGAGTCCAGTCAAGGATCCCCAGCATTTCTTGTGTTTCATTTGTCCAGTCCCTGATTGCCTGTCTGGCAACTCCTATAGAGATGCCACAGGCTGGGTCAGGTCCTATGAACGGATGTTCAGCTCCAGTCTTAGCCAATTGGTCTGCTGTTTCGTTTCCAGCAATACCCTCATGCCCCGGCACCCATATCAGTTGTACCCTGTTATGTTTGTCCAGTTCCATGAGGGTTTGGTGGCAATCCCAGACCAATTTTGAGTTGATCTGGTGTTTGTCAAGAATTTTAAGTGCAGCTTGGCTGTCAGATAGAATGTAGATGTTCCTATTTCTGTAGTTCCTATCTAAATTCTCCATAATACATGCCTTAATGGCATATACTTCTGCCTGGAATACTGTCGTGTACTGCCCAAGACTGAAACTAAGTTTCTGCCTCTTGCCATAGCAGTACACACCAGCTCCAGTGCCCTTATTTATCTTGGAACCTTCTGTATACCAAATCAGTCCCCCTTTTCTATCGGGCCAAAACCCGTCGTCCCATTCACTCCTGTCAGGAAATCTGACTGTGAAGGGTTTTTCATATACATGTCTCAGTATAATTTTGTCAGACCCCATTTGTAATATGGGTTCTTTTTTTGTGGCCTAAGTTATATATGCATGGCCGAAACCATCAGATCAAGGTTTCCGTTGATCACTGCACTGGAGACGGTAGATTCCTGCCCTGGCCTCTGCCTCCAACTGTAGATGCAGTGGGGGGAGTCCAAGGAGTATCTCCAGTGCAGCTGTTGATGTTTGAATTGCTCCTGTGATACCAAATCAACCCAACCTTTGCAATTTGCTAAGTTCTGCCTTGCTTGTCTTGAGTTTAACTCTGGGCCACCATACTGTGGTACCATATGTAATTATGGGTCTTACACCCGCAGTGTATATCCAATGCACAACGTGCGGCTGCAGCCCCCCATGTTTTACCAAACATGCTTCTGCATGTCCAAAAAGCCTTGTGGGCTTTGTTAATGACCTTGTCCAGCTAGTTCTATGTCAGTCCCTTGTCTAATTCTAGACCAAGGTACTTGACATCTCTGGAGAGCTGGATCATCTTATTGAAGAGGGTCAGTTCCTTAAGGCCCTTTATATTACTCTTTGTAGTAAACGATATAATTACCGTCTTATTGGGATTGATGGAAAGACTTGTTCTTTCACACCACTGTTGGACCATGTACAGAGCTGTCTGAAGACACTCTGATACCATCGAATGGAATTCTCCATTTATGAGGATTGCTATGTCATCAGCATATCCTACTGTATAATACCCATCATCATTAAGTACCACAGGAGATCGTCAATGACCAGGCTCCACAGCAGAGGTGAGAGCACGCCCCCCCTGTGGACACCCCCTAGACATGGATGCCCCCAGGGTTTCTCATGATAAAGTAGCAGCTATGGTTCTGCTTTCCAGCATAGCACTGATCCACCTGCATATTGCAGGCTCTATGCCATGCTTTCCAGCAGCCTGTTTGATTATATGAAATGAGGTTCTATCGAAAGCTCCCTCTATGTCAAGGAATGCTCCTAAGGCAATATCCTTGTGTTCAATCACACTTTATATGCGTGTACCACATTGTGTAATGCACTTTTGGTAGATTTACCTGTTTGGTAGGCATGCTGGTGTCGGAGTAGAGGATATGTCCTCAACGCCCCATCCCTGATATGCCTATCCCCTATTTTCTCCATCGTTTTCAACAAGAAAGATGACAGACTGATAGGACGATAATCCTTAGCCTTGGTATAATCAAGTTTCCCGGTCTTTGGAATAAACGTCACCGTAACCTGCCGCCAGGCTGTGGGGATGAAACCATATGCCATGCAGGCTCTATATATGTGGCATAGGTGTGGAACTGAGAGTTCTGCTCCATGCTGCAAAAGTGCCGGTACAGTTCCATCTGTTCCCGCTGACTTAAATGGTCTGAAGTTATTCGGTGCCCTTCTGATTTTTGACTGGTTAATTATGACTTTGGCCAGGTTCCAGTCTGCCCTGTTCGTCTTGCTTTGGCAAGTGTCCAGTTTTCCTGACCCTGTCCTTCGTCCAAATTATCAGTCAATTTTGAATCAGGAAAGTGAACCCTGAATAATTCTTTCAGTGTCTCCCTTCCTGTTTGAGTATACTGTCCATTAGGCAGCTTAATTGTGCTGACCTGGTTGGTCGCCTCTTTTGCCATGATCCTCATGAGGATCGCTTTGCTTTCCATATTTCTTTGTTGTAACAGGTAAGGGCTTCCTTGTAGGTGTCCTGCTGCCCTGTTCTTTTAGCTGTATTAAACAGCCTTCTTGTTTTGTTTCTAAGCCCACTCAGCTGCTCAACTGTTTACTCCACCAAGACGCTCTCCTTGGTTCGCGAGTGGTCCTAGCTGGACAATTCCGATTAAAGGACGAGATAATAGCCCATTGCAACTGGTCAACAGACTGAACAACATCCTTTATTGTGCGTATATTTTGCGAGATGCTCTCCAGATTTACCTTTAGGTCGTCATTGTAAGACTCCCAGTTGGTTCTTTTAGGATTCCTATAAGTAGCTTGATCTACTGTAATGTTAATTATTTGAAAGCATATATCCCTGTGATCCGATAGGGATGGCTCATCAGATACATGGCAATCACTTACCAGGTTTCCTATCTCATATGTCCCTAGTGTCAAATCAATAACCTTCCTATTGCAAACTACAAAGGTAAGTTCATTACCATGGTTTAGAATATTCAGGTTTGAACTCCATAAGGCTCTCTCCCCTTGGGTTAGTGCCGGTGCTCCCCCAGAAGATGTGCCTGTTAGCATCACACCCAATGATGAGTTGCATTTTCCTCCTACAGCAGTAGTTTATGATGTCCCTCATTTCCTTAGTTGGTGCTGGTTCATCCAAGTTGTATGGAAGGTAGACTGAAGCAATAATCAGCTCCCTGCTGCCTCCTCGATACGTGTATGTTATCCTTACTGCTCTCGAATCCCTAGAACAGAGCTCCATGAAAGGCATGGCATTAACATGATTCGTGATAAAACACATGTTCTTGCATTATTATTGGGTACAGCAGAGTAAACTGTTCCCCCTGTGTTAGTTAAGTCCCTTATTTGCCTTACCCTCAGGTAGTTGTTAGCACAGCTTTGCTGTGGGATCTCATCCCCTTCCCCCCCAGAGTCCGAGTTAGAGGATACTGTATCTTTCACAGGTTCTGCCTGGCACTGAACTTCAGGATCATCCAGAACCTTAACCGTCCCCTGTGAGAGTCCTGTGAATATCTTGTAACCAGGCGTCTGTATAATTGTATGGAATCGCGGTCTACAAATAAGACAAGCCTCTGGCCTTTCGGCTCAGATTGTTTATCGAGTACCCTCCAGTTCTCAGTTTGGAACCCTGGATTAAGGTCTGCAGTCCATTTCAGCAGCTCTTCCTGATTCTGGGAAATTTTGTCCCTAGTCCGGAGAGCCACTTTAACAGGCTTGGGCAGGTTCCTGGCATCAGTAGCCTTCAGCCTGGCCCCTGATTTCAGCCTGTGGTTGTCAATGGCTTTGGTGAGCCATTGACCAGACTGTTGGTCGGCACTTGCATAAATAAGTGTACTGCCACTAGTCTGTAGGATTTCAGGTGTGGTAGTTCTCCATTTGGAGTCCTATGTAACACCTCCCCCAGTGCTTCCAGAATTTAATTCTGGTCATCTTCGGTAAGCTTATCCTCAGGATAAGTTTCCTTGAAGATAGCCACATTTATATTGGTCAGAGCCTCCTTGTAATTGCCTGGGCCTTTTCGGAGTTCTGGCCGTTTCTGTAGGGGTACCGCCCTCCGACTTTGGCTTGTTAAAGGTGCCGTTGGGTGTTTCTCCATGCTTGGATGAGCCTGCATTTCCTGGTTGCTGACTGCCCCCAGTTCCTGCTTTGCTTTCCCCATCTCTTGCCTTTCTTAACTTCCATCTAGCGCATCCAGACAGGGCTTTCTTCGCTAGACGCAGTCCACCTATTCCAGAGACTAGGTGTCCCAGTCCTTCTCCTACTGCAGGTATGCTAGAGGTACTAGCCCCCTGTAGTGGTATGGCAGTACTACTGATTCCAAATAGAGTTTTTGGTTTTGTCTCAGATAGGTTCTTAACCACTGTTTCGTCCCTGCCTTTGGCTGAAAATTGAACAGCAAGTTAGCTGGCTGCACCCGAGTCCCTTAGCGATTCACCAGAGTTTCCAGCCCCCTGCTGAAGCATTTCACATAGGGATCCACTTTGAGGGGGGTCTCTCTTTAGTTTAAGGTCCTTACGACCGGTTTTGTTTTTAGTTTCATTCATTTTGGTCCCATGAGTTTTGGGGATTTAAAAGGTTGCCACCAGCAGCACCCCATACGGGTGGAAGGCATAAATAGAACGGAGTGCTGCCTGGTGCCCTGAGGGGATCATTTAAGACATTGGCTAATTACGACCCCAGTGCCATGCAGCCCTCAGCACGGTCCCTCACACCTTGGCTTAGGTGGTCTGGTCCTGTTGAATGAAACCCTCACAAGCATCCAGGATCCAGATTGCCTGTTCAGGGGGAGAGGGGTATCCCAGATGATTAATGGGAGTGCGACACCTGTCAGTCATGAGGTTGTGACCAGGGCACCTCACATGAGAAAGTCGTCCTTGGGGGTAGCTTATGAGCTCCCCATTCCCACCTTTCCACATGGGTTGGCCAAACCGCTTTAGAGTGTTGAGCCCTAAGGCTTGCAGCACCTTATCAGTACTGTAGGGAGACAACTCAATTAGCCAAAATTACCCCCATAGGAGTGCTCTCCTGCATTTGTCCTGGGTACACTGTAGTGTAACCCAAGAATCATTATGTCGCCGTGTGGGAGGCTCTGGTCATAAAGCCATTGCCCTTTATGGGAACTTGGCTGCAAGCCCCGGAAGGTCATACTGATTCAGACCCCCAAGACTGTCGTTGCCCGTTGGGACCATGAGGAGGTCTCTCAAAGCTGTGTCCCAACACATGCCTGGTCCATGATGCGTCCCCACCAAGACACAGCCGTGGCTTGGTCATCCTCACTGAGGATGGCGTCATTACCACCTGTAACATGTGACATAAAAATGTGACAATTACCCCGGGATCAAACCTGGACCTCCTAACTATAACTTAGTCTTTATTATTATTATTATTATTATTATTATTACTATTATACTATTTTTCTTTTTGTACTAGCTTTGTAATTGGCCTCTGTGCTGATAAGT
>NW_019729928.1:143564-147973 GCF_002891405.2 Cryptotermes secundus | reverse complement strand
GCGGTGAGGTGATGTCACTGAGGGATATCGCGGTTGCTAGGCAGCAGTCAACAACTCCGGACAGCGTGGCTAGCAACACGGCACCAGACGACAATTGTCCGATCGAGGCTACATAAGGAGCAGCGAAGGCTATTCACAGTCAGTCCTGGAGCTACCACCGAGTGAGTCCTCGAGCTACCTCCGAGTTAGTTCCGAGTTAGCCAGGAACCAGTCAGTTGTATTCTGGCATTTGGAGTGTACTATTTGTGATACTGCAGATAGCAGTAATTGTGAATCTGTAATTTGGGTGATTGTAAGTGCGAATGTGAAATAAAATTCGCTATATTAAATACGGCGTGAAGGTATTTGTGGCGATATATATGCCCAATACGTGACAACTGGTGTCAGAAGTGGGATTTGGACTTACACACGTGATCAACGAGGTTCGAACTCAAGACACGTGACAATTTGGTGTCAGAATTTTTACGAGCTTAAATACGCCTCAAAGAATAATTAAACGTACGACCGCTTTGCCTATTCTACTGCTGCAAAAATGGAGAAACAAGATTTGCAACGAATAATGGAGATGCTGATAGAGGTAAAGGCCGATAGGAAGGTTGACAAAGAAGAAATGCAGGCAAATAGGAAGAAAGATAAAGAAGATTTCCTGGCCAAATTAGACGTCAACCAAAAACAAATCGACGTCATGCTGACAAAATTAGACGCCGACTTCAATGCCTGGCGAGAAAAGACTTCCGTGGAGACGAGAGCAACCCCAGCAACAGCGGCACAACAAGAAGAGGTCCCCATTGTTATACCGGTCGGAGTGACGATGGCCTACCAAGAAATGGTGGCATGTCCAGAAGATGAAAAGCCGGTTTCAGTGCACAGGAAACCTGAGGCGGCAGAACTACTAGAGGCACCCGTACAAGACGCCACAGTAATGCTGGTCGGAGAACCGAAGAAGAAAAGGCGTCAGGACCGACATCGACGGAATATGAAGAACCCGACACGGAAAAATTGCGGACCCCAGAATAAATTGGCCGTCGCCCACACGAAGGTGTCCCGCCGCGCAACAGTGCCCTGGCGCAAACGCAACATCTTCAAGAAATCTACGACCCAAGGAAATTGTGGCCCATGGCACGAATTGGCTGCCGACAGCAATATGACTAGTCGTGCAGGTGCGACACGGTTCAAGGGAGATCCCGTAAGGAGATGCTCAACGAAGGTCAATGCTGGGAAAGAAGTCGGGAAAGGAAGGACGACAACCGTGACAGGACAGACGTCCGGGAGGCGGCGTCAGCCACAACAGAAATGCAGCAAGGATTGGACCTTGTGGAGGGGACGACCCCCTCCAAAACGAAAAAGACCTCAAGCAGAGGAGGAACCGGTAATGTAGGAGAACCGGCCTCCCCAGAGAGTGAGAATGTGCCATGGGAGAAAGCGATGGATGAATGTGATCTTCTGGCGAGCTGAAAGGAAACCACTCGAGACGAGCTTTGTCTTAAGAGGGGAGCGGATGTAACGGACGAAGAATAGTCGCTGCAAGAAGAGTAGCCGAAACAACGGGAGACACTGCAAGAACAGCCACCGAGGAAAAGGAACGGGGATGCGCCGTTAGGCTATTCGGGACAAACAGCCTTAAGGAGGGAGCAGTGTGACATGTTGACCCCTACCTCCCCAGCTGCACGTAGCGGTAACGTAGCGCTCGCGTAATAGGCGAGTAATCACCCCGCATCCTGGTAGCTATGCAACGCGCGGTGACGTCATGAGCGGAGCCGAAGTGAGCCGAGTGGAGCCGACGTTAGCCGAGGCCCCCGCAACCTTGAAGCTATGCAAGCGAGTCAACAGCGGTGATGTCACCGAGGGATATCGCGGTTGCTAGGCAGCAGTCAACAACTCCGGACAGCGTGGCTAGCAACACGGCACCAGACGACAATTGTCCGATCGAGGCTACATAAGGAGCAGCGAAGGCTATTCACAGTCAGTCCTGGAGCTACCGCCGAGTCAGTCCTCGAGCTACCTCCGAGTTAGTTCCGAGTTAGCCAGCAACCAGTCAGTTGTATAGTGGCATTTGGAGTGTAGCATTTGTGATACGGCAGATAGCAGTAATTGTGAATCTGTAATTTGGGTGATTGTAAGTGCGAATGTGAAATAAAATTCGCTATATAAAATACGGCGTGAAGTTATTTGTCGCGATATACGCCCAATACGTGACAATATGTATGTGTTTCACCTGATGATAACCACAATGTGATGTAAACATGTAGTGAATAAGAAATGATTAAAGGCTGTAGTTTAAGTATAAGTCTTTGTTAACAGAATATGAAAGAAAAGCTAATCTGTTTTGTCTCTCCTCAGAGCTACTCTCAAACCATTTTATTTCTTGCTTGTTATATTATTTGTCAAGCAATTGCACTTTAATACAGATGCAAAAGATTACTTTTGCTTCAGGGAATTAAAATGTGTATTGTCAATTAGAGGTTAATGAAAGAAAGAATATGCATCTGTGCAAGGACCAGTTGAAGCACCAGAAGGTGGATGAAATGTGTTTTCATCAGTGTCAGGATGAAACATCGCTCTAGTTACATAATTTGGTATATATCTGGATTTCCTTTAATGTAATGTAATGTAATGTATGTACGGGGTGGGCCATATAAACCCGCCCCCGCACTACGACCTTCAGTGCTCTCTTGTGCTCCCTCTTGGATTAGCCCTTTATTAATCCAACACTTTTAATAAAGTGTAGGACCCTGCTTGTGGGGGTGTCATAGTAGACGCTTGGTTCCATAAAGAACTGACCCAAGTGAGAAAATCTTAAATAAGGTATGGCCTCACAATCACACAGGATGTGTGTGGCTGATTCGTTTTCTAGTAGGCACCTTTCACAAGTTGGGTTATCTGTTAGTCCGATCTTGAAAAGGTGTCCTTTTAGGTGGCAGTGTCCGGTAAGTAATCCTACCACCCATCTTAGTTGATCTCTGTTTAATTTTAACAGGCCCTCGTTCTTTTGGCAGAGGATCCTGATATAAATCCTTTTTCCTGTTTGAATCCAGTTGTGGATTCCCAGTGTTTTTTGTGATTTCTGTTAGTCCAGTCCCTGAATGCTTTCTTGGCAACTCCAATTGAGATGCTGGAAGCTGGTTCAGGTCCTATGAATGGCTGTTCAGATCCTGTTCTTGCAAGCAGATCTGCGGTTTCATTCCCTGCAATACCCTCATGACCTGGCACCCATATCAGTTGTACTCTGTTATGTCTGGCCAATTGTATGAGGGATTGGTGGCAGTCCCAAACCAGTTTTGAAGAGATTTGGTGTGTACCAAGTGCTTTAATTGCAGCTTGACTGTCTGATAGGATATATATGTTCCTATTTCTATAGTTCCTATCTAAATTCTCAAATGCACATGTCTTAATGGCACCTCTGCCTGGAATGCTGTTGTGTACTGACCAAGGCCGAAACTACGTTTCTACCCTGTTCCATCACGATACACTCCAGCTCCAGTGCCTTTATTTGTCTTGGAATCATCTGTATACCAGATTAGTCCCCACTTTGTATCGGGTTGAAACCCCTCTTTCCATTCACTTCTATCAGGAAGTCTGATCGTGAAGGGTCTATCATAAACATGTTTCAGTAGCATTTTATCAGATCCCATCTGTAGGATGGATTCTTTTTTCATGTCCCGAGTCTTGTATGCATGTCCAAAACCTTGGGATTTAGGTCTCCATTGATCATTGCAACGTAGTCTGTAATTTCCTAACTTGGCCTCTGCGTCCATCTGCAAATGCAGTGGAGGGAGTCCTAGTAGGATTTCCATTGCAGCTGCTGGAGCTGTTCTCATTGCTCCCATAATTCCCAAACAGCCGTCCTTTGAAATTTGCTTAGTTTGCGTAAAGATTTACGCAAGATTTGTTTGTCATAATGTACATGTTCTATATTTGTATTAGCGTGAGTGCCGTAAGAACAAGCAGAAATTGAAGCAGCGAAAGGAGAATGACTTTGCTTTGGCTATGGTGCGGAATCAAGAGCCAGCTAAGAAGTGCAGCAAGTTGGTTTTACCAGAACCTCAGATATCAGATCAGGTAAGCACATATTTAGTTTTATAGTCAATATATATTGATTTCTGAGATCGGAGGTTCTCATTGCAGTGACTGTGAAGAGTGGACTAGTGTTAAAAAATGTGAATTCATCTCAGTAATATATAATTGTACAGTTGTATAGTTGTTGGTTCATTTTGCAGTATTTGTTGTTATGAGTAAAAATTTGAAATGCAACTTTGTAGGACTTCTGTAGAATGCTTCCACATGTATGTATGTATGTGTGTAAGGGGTGGGCCATAAAGTCTGGCCCTTGCACTGCGACCTTCAATGATCTTTGTGCTTCCCCTTTGGATAAACCCTTTATTAATCCTACACTTCAAATGAAATGTATG
>NW_019729928.1:125549-139462 GCF_002891405.2 Cryptotermes secundus | reverse complement strand
TGCCC
Organism: Cryptotermes secundus; assembly: GCF_002891405.2. Classification (NCBI taxonomy): domain Eukaryota; kingdom Metazoa; phylum Arthropoda; class Insecta; order Blattodea; family Kalotermitidae; genus Cryptotermes; species Cryptotermes secundus. The sequence continues at coordinate 139,457 of NW_019729928.1, read as the reverse complement.
CAGCATATGGAGGACAACAAAAGAGGCAAGTACTTTCAGACACACAACCAGAATTAGGAACCCTCAGAACACATTTGGTGCTATTCATTCATACATTCATTCATTCAAATGATAACCCANACAATTTATAGGTGCCCAGAAGGCTGGCATCGATTGCCTTGCTTATAGGCCTATATGGAATTGCAAGGAGGATGGTACTACTCTTCTGCAAACCCATATTCCTTGTTCAGGGCACTTTATGCTTCTCCGTGTAATCCCTTCACAAGTAACCCTGATGATATCCCTGACAGTCTCCATGTTGTGGAGGAAGATTTGACACAAATTACATCTCGCTATACTTGCTGTTGACATGGAGGTGCTCTCAGTAGCATGTGTTGGCAGTTTCACTACCAGACAAGCTGCTTCATATTCAGTTATGATGCATGCTTGTCATGTCTGACATATTTCAAGTGATCATACTAACCAGAGCTTCATATATTTCAAGAAGCACAGCGATAAAGAACAGTCATCCACCTATCCTTCAGAGAAGCTGGTAGAAATAGTTGCTACTTGGAGACTATGATAGCAGCAGTCACTAATGTGAATTCAGGGGAACAGCATATCACAACTACCAGTAAAGATAGTGTTGACTTTGAATGGATTAGGTGTGCCAGCTGTTCAGTTCACCAAACAGCACTATTTTGTTTATCGATAGGTATCACAAGAGACTTTACTCCTTGATAGTGAAAGTAAAGAAAAAAAAACCGGCCGATGAATGAATTACCTAGGCAGAGGGGTACAAATAATAAAGTGATGCCTCTTTATTTTTGTCTTGTGATGTCAATCCTACCTGCTCATATGAAGTGCGTTGTAACTACTCAGTTACATAACATATTGCTATCATAAGGGCTTCTAAAATCTGCCAAGGGCATTTATTGAATTACTGGGAGAATATTTGTGACAGTTATTCATGAAAGCATCATTAAATGTCAGATGGTTTGGAACAAGTGACAGTGATGATGAGCAATTGCAGTCCAGCAACAGAAAAGAAATGGTGTAGCAGCTACATGCGAATGTCTCAGAGCTCTGGGCTTTGAGCAAACTCTCAACATCTGCAAATAAGGAAGCCTGTTCTGAACAACATTATCCCCCATCCACTAACACAGCTCCACCTTTTCCCCATCTGCTGACATCCCTTTCTTCTCAGTACATTAGAATCTATTCCACAAGATGGAATTCATTCTGCACTTCATGATGAAAGAACTGTATTGAAATTTAGGAGTGTACAGGAAATTGTCTGACACATGATTCTTGTTTGTGTACAGGTAAAAGGTAAAGCTTTCCCTGTAAGAGGCCGTGAAGGCCCATAGGGTTGTGAGACATTGAGGCTCCCACATTTTCTCTAGACAGTTGGCTCACAGAGGGCAGCAAGGTTGTCAGCCTTACATGCCAGCCGCTCTTTAAAGCCCTCCTCTCCCAGGAAGTTTGCTGCTACTCAGTTCTGTTAGAGGCTGAGTCGACTCCAGGGCCATGGTATGGCTGGAAGGATTAGGTGAATTGAAAAAAATCCACCTCATCAGGACTCAAACCTGCAACCTTCTGGCTTCTTGCATAGTGCCTCAACCAACTATGCTACCGCATGCTCCTTTGTGTATAGGTAAAAATTAAATGCGATTACTTAATTGACTTGAAATGTTCAAGTTATCTATCTACTTCACCATAAAACTCAGGAGTAGACTCAAAATCATTTTAATTGAAGTTATCACCTTGTAGGCCCAAAAATTTAGTTGTTAATACTACTTCAATTATATTTTGTTGTTAATGCAGGATTAATCGTTGAAATAGTGTATATTTCAGATTTATAAGGGTCATCAAACTGCTTCAGTTATTTTATTATTGCTAGTATTAATCTTGTGAAAAGGCTGCGCCATAGCTGAAGTGGTTAGTTGCTGGCTTCCCACTGCAGCGGCCCGGGTTCGATCCTGGTTCTGGTCAAGTGGGATGTGTGGTGGACGAAGTGGTGCTGGGGCGGGTTTTCTCCAAGTACTTGGGTTTCCCTTGCCATCTTCATTCCACCAATTCATAATCACCCAGGGCAGGTACAATAGGCCAATCAGTGGCCACCATGCTGAGTGGACCCAGCTGGACTCCACCCCCCACTAAGCGAATTTAAAGAAATGAATCTTGTGAACATGACTAGTTTTTGGATTCATAAAGTTTTTCTTACTACTCCAGTTACTACTACTACCATACTTCCTGGCTGCAGATCTTTGGAGACTAGAAGCTCTCACTGGCAATCTGACAAACATTACAGGGCTGAACAGCTCATGGAGACAACACAGGTTTGTACTGTGATTAGTATTGCTCAGCATGGCATTACAGTGATTAGTCATAATTCATTTCAGATACGGGGCTGGTAATTCATTTATTAAAGACAAGCCAAATTATAAAGTAATGTTCTCATGCATTGCATCTGAAGTTCAGTTTTACCTATTTTTAAGGAATAAAACATTTTAACATTAGGTTGCCATCATGAATGCATTTATAGAGGAGTGATTAAATGTTCATATTGGGAATCCAGTGCATTGTGTATAGTAAATGCAATTGAGTTTAAAACAATAACCTTTTTTCATTGATATAATTATAGTTTTAGAACTGTTCCAAACGTTGACATGTGTTTCGAAATAAAGGAAAGAGAGAGAACTTTGATATGTATGCAAGGATTGGAATATGAATGTAAATTATGTTACACTCACTAATTTTGGGGTTTCTGTTTTCATTAACATTTTCAAGGCACCAAACCTCTATTACAAAGTCTGATGTGTTTTTATGTGGTTTAGGTTATTGCATGGTGTATTAATATTAAATTGTATATTTCTTAGAAATCATTTTCTGTATGTGCAAATGCTGATAGTAATGAAGGTTCCTTTAAATATGTTAGTAAAGTGAAGAAGTGTAATATCTGACCAGGTCCATGTTTTGTTTTTACAGAAAAAATATGCAACTGGTATCAATTCCAACAGGAGATGATAACATATTTGACTTCTTATCAGATCCATACATCACATCTAACAAACCTTATCTGGGGTAGGCTATACAAAGTTTTTCAGTAAAGTTTCCTAGCTCATACAAATTAAATGAGAAGTCATTACATTGTGAACTGTAGCTTGTTTATACCGCTAAACTTCATTATTTAATATTTATTGCATGTTACCCATGCCTTCACCATGTGCTACCTCATACTGAAAATGCTTGATTAACACAAACATTACAGGCTAGGGAACCTTTTTTATTGAACATCACTCATATCTTAAAGTTGAAATGTTAATTAAACTGAAGTTCTTATAATTTTTAATGTTGTATTGATTTTGAAAAGTTTACATATACTCAGATAACATTAAAAATATCCTATAAGCATTTTATAGAAATAAGAAAAAAGAGAATGTTACTTCCCTGCTCATGCAGTATCATAGGTGGACATCCATATGTCTTCAAAATGTGATTTCATATCCAGTACTCCGAGCACATATATTTCACTTATTTCTCCTTGGCATGCTAAAGTTTTTTTTTATTGTTGCAAAAAGATCAAATGCCTCATTTATTATTAGTTCTGCAAACAGTCCTATAATTTGATGGGAAAGTAATATGACACTTCAGTATCATCAGCTTTCTATTAAATTACAAGTGTTATGTTTTAGGACGTTATCCATCGTCTTGTCTATTTTGTAAAAACCGTCCTGTTTCTTTTTAAAAACACAACTTTTCAGAGACTGGATTCTGTCCCCGTCCTCAGGTAAAACCTACTTAGTTGGGTCCAATAGATAGAGCTAGTCCCTATCTCCGGAGGTTTCACCTAAGGACAGGGACGGAATCCAGTCTCCAAAACGTTGTGTTTTTAAAAAGAAACAGGACGGTTTTTAGAAAATAGACAAGATGAAGGATAACGTCCAAAAACGTAACACTTGTATCAGTATACCATTGTCACAACTTTTAGATCTTATTTCTGTTAACGTTTAAGTGCCGAAGTGCCCCGTTTGTGCCAGTCATGAGTAAGGTCGTCGTGGCCAAAATACCCCGTTTTGGCCAGTCAGGCATTTAAACTCCGCTAGTGGAAGTGCATACACAGTCCAAAATATTTATTTTTAAATGTAGTAATTACCAGACAGACTTGGGTAAAACCCTAATAGAGGAATTAAAATAATACCTAACTGAACAACAGCAAATAAAAATATACGTATGAGTTATGCCAAAACTTATCCACAATCCAGTAATTTTATTGCAGATTCTGCAGATTGGTATGTTAAAAATATATCGTAAAATTCGATGTACATACCTTTTTTGTTGTTACCTGCTTGATAAATATATAGGCTCAAATAAAACTACAGTATTCGATTTCACTCCGAACGCACACAAAACAGATCGCGCTCTGTATCTCAGCCACGATGCACCTGTCCACTCAAATAGAAGGGCCAATAAGCTTTTGCAGCTCTAACAGAAGGTCTTAGCACTGAAGAAGGGACCCCTATAGCTTTCTCTTGAATAGCCATTCTTTCATTCTTCTGACCTTCAGTCAAAGATTCGAAAATCCAAAGGGTGTAAGCAGTGCTAGAAGAAGACCCAAATGATTTTATTGCTTCCATCTGTTTTATGACACCAGGGGCTGCTAAAATTTGTCAAGTGTTACAAACAGAAATGAATTTATAATGCAGAACAACTCTGTGAAGAACTGGGAAACCATTTTTGCAGTACGCATCAAAATTAAAACACAAAAAATTGAAAATAGAGTACAACACTTTGTATTAAAAATTTCAAATCTTCTGTTATAATATGCGACACTATGTTCTTTTCTGATATAAACAAAGTTAATTCCATCCATTTATCATAACAATTGCGCTAGATACAGCATTTTTAAACACAACGCTTAAAATTGATTAAGCGCCTAACAGGAACGGACATTTAAACACAGAGTAGCAGTGGGCATTTAAATAAACTCCGGCCAGCTCGAGCTTACCACTATTTCGAAGTTCGGCGTTTAAAGGTTAAACTGTTTTCATACATGTGTCTACTTCGATAAGTAATACATTTATCGTTTGTTACCTTGTTTTAATTTCATCTACGCATTATGATGTGACATAGTTTTGTATACTTTCTACATTCCTACTTGCACCTTCCAAATAAATTTATTGTTGTGTTTATTTACAGAAAATTCTGCAGAGTTATTTGGCAGTTTCAGTTGTTTCAGAAAGTTCTAGAAGGAACAGATATGGATAGCAGTGAAATGAATATAACTAGAGCATTTGCTGAAAACGAAGATGTGAGGTTGGTAAACAGAGAACACAGTCTTTCCAAACAGATAATGCAAATTTTGTGGAGGCTGTTGGTTTACATGAGCTCATATAACAGTAGCATAAAGAGCCTCTAGAACAGTTCCATAAAGTTAGGCATTGGGTTACAGGGGAAAAGAAGGGGACTGATAGGAGAACACCAGTTTTACAAACTTTAAATAATGTGCAGTTATAAGTGACATATCTCAGTGCACCACTTAGTGTTCTTTGTGGTTATAGCTCATATATCTCGGGGTGAAACATTTGCTTCTTTCACCTTCTTGTCTTTATTGGAATGTTTATTTTCTACCTTATTTTTTCATAAGATGTGATCTCTATGGAGTGAATCTTTGAGTCAAAGTTTTTGCCATCTTAGCAAGTGGGAGCTATGGTTCCTACTTCAAAATTTTCAAAATAAATATGCATTCAACTTTGTACTCTTCTGAAACTCATTATTACACGAAAGTGATATGTTCTCAGGAGAGTTAAATTATAAACTGAACAGCGTAAAGTATTTTGACAGATACATCATACTGCAGCTATGTGCTTCTCATTTCTGTTTTATATATGTTTATTTTCTAACCACATTTGAATTTACATTTAAACGTAGATTAGCACAGAAGTTGAATATGACAGAATTTACAGTACATCTGTCCAAAAAATTATGCTAGTGGGCATCATATTCTAAAAATTATGACTATGCCACACAGAATATGCAGCAATGTTTAAATGTTTTGTACAAGGGTTGGAACTTTAATAGTGGCAACTATTTATTTACAACTGATACAAAATAGATTCATGTTTTGAAGTTTGACTGTCCTTCAGTGTAGTCACCAGCATTGTGTACAACCCGTTGCCAGCGATGTGGAAGTCGTAGGTTACCTTTATCAGTGTCTGTTGTGTTGATAGTTCGAATGGAGCGGTCTACTGCCTGAAGAATCTCTGGAACAGTTCTGGAGCGAATGCCACGAAGTGGTTCCTTCATGTTAGGAATCATGTTGAAGTTACAAGGGCTTAAGTCCAGGGAGTATGGTAGATGGTTCAGCACTTCCCAGCCCCATTGATCGAACAAATCAACCACAGCTTGCTATTTCTGCATTTCCATCAAATTATGTGGAACCCATCATGATGCAATTTTTGTCATGCCCAGGCATTCCTTCAGCATGTGAAGCACAGTTGTATGCGCTAATCCTGTCTTTTTGACCACCTCACGAATCTTATGGCATTGATCACTCTCCAGTAACACGGAAAGAGCACACACTTCTTCCTCACTGACACTAGGACAACCTGGCCAACACATGCCTTCCACATTTTGGCGTCCCTCATTGAAGGCTTTTACGCACCTTGCCACTGTTCTATAAGGCAATGCACTCTTGAAGACCTTGATACTGTCGTGCTGTACGGCCTCTGGCACATTCAATCTTTATCCAACTCCGTTTTTCCTGTTTCTTCTTCTCACTGCATGCATGTGATGTGTGAAGGGAGAGTCCATTTGCTCTGAGGTAAGGTAGGTATGTAAGTAACATGTGGTATAAGCGACATCATTTGGCTCTGTTGCATAGCATCTCTACAGCAGTGTTGACACTATTAAAGTTCCAACCCTTGTATATACCCTGAATTAGTAACAGTACCAATTCTGATACTTTGTATTAGTTATTCAGGTTAGAAGCAGGCAGTTTATAGTGTGCTGTTATGTAGACTTGATTCACTGGCAGGCTGTTATTAACACAGTAATGAACCTCCAGGTTCCATGAAATGTGGAAAGTTTCTTAACTAGCATAATTATTATTAGACTCTCAAAGACTCCATGGAGCTGTATGAATTGTAATAATTTTCTGTCTAGTTTTAGCACTTGAAACTTGTTCAGTAATGTTAACGTTCTCCTGTCGCATTTACCTTAACTCTTTGAAGTCCTGTGGTTCACTGTGTGCCACATGCTTTCACTTATTAAATTTTGCATTTTGGCCATAGAGTGTATTTGTATGGTTTTTACAATAAACAACAGTTGTTTCACTATACAGCATTAAATGGATGTTGTTTGTAGGAGAGACATAATGTGTTTGCCTGTCAGGTATGAACTGATTCGTTATATATTATTTAGAAGAACTTCAGTTATTGCATTGCATTTGGAATTTGTTGGACATCATTCCCTGGGAGAGGTAAATTTAACATACACACTGTGTAAGGAGATGGTGACTGGTGTAATTACCCATCCAGCCCCCACTCTCTTCCTTGGTTCTCACTTCTGCCAATTATTTGACTTGTCATTAAATTCATTGAAATGTGCAGAATCATTGTGAATGTTGTGTACGTTTGCTTTTATGAGGTACTGAATTTAAAACCAGATGTCTGTTGCCTACATAAGGTCTAAAATTGATCTTTTCTGCTAAAATTAATGTTATATTTTCTATAGGAAACTGCTGTATGGTGGAAAATCCAAAAACTGGGCAGATCTTCTAAAGGAGGTGATGGGAATAAATGATTTGGATTCTGGACCACTCATGTATTTCCAGAAACTGGAGTCATACCTGGCAAAATTGGAGCAGTTAAATCCAGTTAAGACAAGCAGACATGTACCAGATCTACCAGTACACCACCAACAAGCACTGTAAGAATTCTCAGTAAGAGTTCAAACGACACTAACACAACTATAGGAACTGTGAACTCTACAGTTTCTTCTGTAGAGCAGAATTCAGTCAGCAGTGAACCTGAATCGAAGTTGGGTAGTGGAACAATTGCTCGTTATCTGTGCAGCTCTTGCTGCTGTGGTTGTTATTATTGTGGTTGGTCATCAATATTTTAACAAGTGTATTGGAAAGAGAAGGAACTAACGTGAGTGGTCAGGTGATTTGCTCCCCAAAATTGGCTAAAACCCGTCAGAGTTTTGCCTTCGTGTACGGTATACCCTCTGCTTTTTGTATGACTACAGCACTTCCAACCCCTGTTGCACTCACGTTTATCTAGCATATCTGCTAGCTCAACCCTGAACTTACCATCACGTGTTAGTTACTAGACATGGGGTTTGGACTGGTAATTGGATTTATTGAACACTTATAACTCGTAACTACAAGTAATTATTATACCTTCTCAGATCACTGCAACTGCAGAACATATAAAGTCTTCAATGTCTTCGCTGGTCATAACGGCTCTGAATAAGGGGTACTCCTCTGCTGGCTGGCTACCGTCTTACAACTAGCTCATGACTCAGCAGCAACTACCTGGCTTCCAGTCCCATAAATTGCTCCCGGTCCTTGTCAGCATAGTTGCTCTTGGTGTCGGACCGCATTGGGACCCATAACCTAATTTACGTTCGTTCCAAGACTGTTTATTTGCATGACAGTGGGGTTTCCTCTGCGACTAAAGAAGGGGTTTGTCTGACTGACTGCTCAATTGCTATTGGTACTCGCCAGCAAAGTGACCCTTTGTTCCATGCTACTACTTACCATATTTTGTCTGATGGGTTTGGAAGCCTTTATACCCCTCTGCATCCCAGTGGCTTTTAGGAGAGAGAGACAGAGAGAGAAGGGTGGGGAAGTAGTGAGAGATGCTGTATTACGGTGAAGTTTTGATGTGAAGCATGCTCAGATCACAGACCCGACCTCTCCTCAGAGAGGGCGCCCCACATGCACAGGACAGTTCACTTTCACCACACTGACTGACCATCAGTCGCAACATGACTTTGATTTTGACTTGACTTGTGAAATCATGCATATGACCGTTCAAGCGACTAGACTGCTGTGGTAGGGAATACCTCTAGAAATAGAGCATAATCTGCTGTCCCGAGCCTAGACTGACAGAGGCCTTTATATTATACGAGTACATACTAGATATTAATGCTCAGTTGTAGGACTGCACCATAGCTCAAGTGGTAGTGGCTGGCTTCCCACCGCAGTGGTCCGGGTTCAATCCCGGGGTCTGGTCAAGTGGGATATGAGGTGGACAAAGTGGCGCTGGGACAGGTTTCCTCCGAGTACTTCGGTTTCCCCTGCCAATCTTCATTCTACCAATTGCTCCATAATCACCCTCATCTATCATCTGGGGCTGGTACAACAGGCCAGAAGTGGCCGCAGTACAAAGGACTTAGTCCCACCCCACTAGCAATAAAAGAAAAGGCTCCATTGTAAATAAGTGTACATAGTGACAATCGTCTAATATTATTGACTATGACTAGCAAATGACAGACCCGACCTCCATTAGAGAGGGCGCCCCACATAGACAGGACAGTACTTTCATTTAAAAGAAACAAGGGCTTGACACCAAGACAGACAAACACACTGGCTGTCCTTCGCAATGTGACTTTGACTTGTGCAGCATGCAGTGCAACGTGGAATTTGGATACCAACTCAGCATTCTGAAGATGCTTCACATCATTTGCACTGTAGGCCTTGTAACAGACCGCACATAAAATGGCGTTGCTTAGCAACGGCCACATCATCTAGGTTGGCTAATCTGGCTTTAAGCCATTATGTCACACTGCACATTTTCGGTTATTTCTTCCTTCACACTCGCACTGAATATATTCGTGTTTCCTTTTAATATTTAATTTTTCATAGAAGAAAATAATTGATGTAGTGAACCATTTTCCAGGAAAATTGTAAAAAATAACAAATCCCGCTTAGACGTACTTGTTAAACAGTTTGATAAAATGGTATATCAGTGCTTGATAAGTATCAAGACAGAAAAGCTAAAACTTGGACGCCCGCCTTATCCTCTTTCAACACAACATTCCAATTTCTGCCATATTCTGTAAATTAACAGCATCCACTTCAAGAGAATTCTAAATATGGTGAGTGATCAGCTTCACGCCTCAACCGCTTTACTCTGGAGAAAGAACTCTGCGGTACCTATTCAATAGGAGAACGGGTGGGCCCCAGATTGGGGCTTGAACTCGGTCCTCTCGGTCTTCCAGCCCGTACCCAGTCACTATCCCGGCACCTTAGGTACAGTAGTCTTGGTTATTAAAGTAAAAGTATCACAACAGAGTATCTGAACTCATTTGACGTACTCACTCACTGCCTTTCTTTTAATTCCTTAACTCCAGTGTTATTTCTTTGAAGTTCCATCTAATGTAATATACTGTGATATGACAAGGAAAGTTTTCACATTCAAGACAAATATAATGAATCCACTTTCTAATTTTTTCTACACGATTTTAACTGAATTACACATTTTTACATATGAAGTGATAAATGTTAAGAAGATGTCACAATTTTCTATGTAAATTCTATTTTGGATATTTTAGGTTCTTCAGTTTTTCAGAAAACCATTTTGTGTTGCCACAACTATAAAATATAGTTGTGATGAAGGTTGTGCTGGAGGTCATTTTAAAACTACAACAAAGTAACCAAAGGAGCCCAAATACCTCAGTCGGTATAGCGACAGGCTACTGGCAGGACGGTTCAATTCCTGACAACGACAAGAGATTTTTTCTCTGCTCCACAGCATCCAGATTGGCCCTGGAGCCTGTCTACCCTCCTTATCGAATGGGTATTGGAGCTTACTCCAGACGATAAAGCGCCAGAGGCGTGAAGTTGACCGCTCACCTGTGTGTAGTGCAGAGGTCAAAAACTGTGGAGCTATGGCTTCAATCCCTCATACGTCTGTGTGGTATGCTGCTTAATTAATTTTTACCTAAACAGAGAAACCAAATCAAAGTAATGAACACACCTTTCTTTCTTACCTAGTTTTAATGAAAATAAAATAGTTGTTTTGTGTCAGAAATGAACCCAGGTCTCCCGGATACTAGCCACTAGGCTATGCAGAATAGATTAATGTGACTCTTATGCCTTCATGGGAAAACATTTCAAGTATTTTTGAAAAATAAAGTAGAAAAATGAATAGTTGTTTTAATAATTCCAATTAACAATATGCAACAATTCATATTTTGATAAGCAGCGCTTTTTCAAAGCAACTCACACTCTCTTATACATCATGAATATACAAATTTCAAATGTCTCTGACAGATCTGGCTGTTCCTAAACTTGTAACACACTTTCCGACTTTTGTTTACAAAACAATTACGAAGCCGTAACAATTAAGTCCATCAGTTCATCGTCTATCTCCTGCAGAATATCGTCCACAGTACCCATGAGAACATCATTCTCATTATTATTATTATTATTCGTGTAATTTTTGGGCACAACTACTTCAGAATCTCCTACTGAGTTAAATGTTAATTCCATCGATCTGTGTCTCTTGGGAGCAGGACCACCTGGTGGATCTGTGCTCCTCCTCTTTAATTGCCGTTTTCTTGGAGAAAATTTGTCCTCAGTTCCCATGAGAAAAACATCATTATCCTCATTATTATTATTATCATTATTCGTGTAACATTCAGGAACAATAACTTCAGAATCTTCTAAAGAGTTGAATGTAAATTCCATCCCTCTGCGTCTCTCGGGAGCAGGGCCACCTGCTGGATCTGTGCTCTTCCTCCTTAACAGATGTTTTCTTGGAGCAAGTCTGTCCTCAGTTCTCACAAGAACATCATTATCCTCTTTATTATTATCATTATTCGTGTTACTTTCAGGCACGATAACTTCAGAATCTTCTAAAGAGTTGAATGTAAATTCCATCGATCTGCGTCTCTTGGGATCCAGACCACTTTGTGGATCTGTGGTCTTCCTCCTTAACAGACATTTTCTTGGAGCAAATTTGTCCTCAGTTCCCAGAAGAACATCATTATCCTCATTATTATTATTGTTCGTTTAACTTTCAGGCACGATTACTTCAGAATCTTCTACTGAGTTGAATGTTAATTCCATTGTTCTGCGTATTTTGGGAGCAGGACCACCTGGTGGATCTGTGGTCTTCCTCTTTAATTGCCGTTTTCTTGGAGCAGATCTGTCCTCAGTTCCCAGGAGAAGAACATCTTCTAAAGAGAATCTTCTAAAGAGTTGAATGTAAATTCTATCGTGCGTCTCTCAGGAGTAAGGCGACCTGCTGGATCTGTGCTCTTCCTCAACAGATATTCTCTTGGAGCAAATTTACGCTCACGCATCATTTCTTCGGTTTTCTGCAAACGATCTTTTTCGTCTGGATTTGATGCAGGCATCAGGAACTTGTTGTCATCGCTTGCACGCCGAAAATTATCTTTATCTTCTGTATTTTTACAGGCGAGATTCTGGGACAAAGAGTCAGACACTCTCAGTTTCATCTTCAGGAAGTGATAGATGGAAGTTTTTTTGACTGGAGAATTATCTTCCGCCTGGGTTTCAGCACTTTTAATTTTCATATGTTCAGCTCGAACGGGTCCTCTTAAAGCGTCATTGTTTTTAGAATCGACTTTTCTGTTAAGCATCAATGTGACCTTATTGCCATATACAATTCTGTTCTCTTTATTGCAGCCATCATAATTATTGTTAAACTGTTTCCCACTTAGAGCAGCATGAGTCATGGAGTAACGGTAGGCTCTCTTATACTCAATGAGCGAACAGAGATCATTTGCTCCACCTGTGGCCCAAGTGGTAGGCTCTGGTTCTTCATGTTTTTTCTTGTAGTCATAGGACTTCTCGGGCAGAATACGCTTCAAGGTGTTATTTTTTAATGCAATAAGACGTACGTCCGGTTTTTTTTTCTGTGGAAACTTCTTGTAGTGTTGATCCCATAACGTGCATTGCCGGTTCCAATGTTTGAGTACACCTCCTGGCTGCCAGAAGTCAGTACCACAGTCCTGTGGTAAATGTACCCGACGGTACATGTGTACATCACCATAGCGGTTGCAGGGTTTGTGATGGCGAGATGTTTTGCTGTTTGAGTCCGTGTTTCTAATTTCAGGTCCTGTCTGGATAAAAAGAAAAAGTATAATAAATTGCAAATTTGTAATAAAAGATCTTTCAAACGGTAAAAAGTAAAATGTAGAATTTTGTGACGATGGTGTATGAATTGACTTTTTGCACATTGTCCAGGACTTCATCCTACAGGTATCCGTGTTTAAACACCAAACAGAATGTAACAGGGAAGTGTTAATTCTGACACTAATATCTGGGGGGGGGGGANGGGGGGGGGGGGGGGAAGGGAGAAGGAAGGATGAACCCGGGACAGTTGCTGATCCCGCTCATAGCACTGAACCAATATCTGTGTAAAGCATATATGTAAACTTAAAAAATAAAGAAACATCCATATATGGTATAACGTAATGGGTCGCGTGATTAATGCTGGACTGCTAGTTAGAAGTGAGTTTGCATTCGGAAGATTCTGCAACCGGCCAACTCGATCAAGGGTTTCCATGGTTTTTGTCACTACTAGAGCAAATGCTGTTGGTGTAAAAAATTTCACAGTGCACTGCATGCTTTATATCCAGCACTCCATTATTATTATTATTATTTGGAGGGGGTGGGTTTCCCCATGCACTGCAACCATTTGTTGATCTATTGTATGTAGGGTTGCCAGATTTTGTAAAATAAAAAAAGGAGTGATGTGTCATTGCTTGTTTATAACGACATTTTTCACAACTAATAGGCTATGAAATATACATAATCAACATACTACATAACTTACAAAATGCTACTACACATCTGTATTACATAGGCCTACTACACATTTATAGAACAAAACAAATATTACGTAGCCCTATTACATATTTATAGAATGCACAAAATATTACCTA
>NW_019729928.1:0-125083 GCF_002891405.2 Cryptotermes secundus | reverse complement strand
TGAAAATGTTAGATAATAATTTTGGACAGTTGGGAATACTATTGAAGTAACCTTTCATTGCTTCCCAGTTCTGAAGCAGTCGAGAAATGGCTGATGTTAATGACAGCCCCCTAGTTGGAACATGCCTCAAAATCTCAGCTCACTCCAAATTCAGAAATTCAAAGAATGATTTTAACTCTTCTCTTTTTTGGCAGAGACAGAGAAGTGATTATATATCTTTAAGACTACACTTTCAACATCAGTATCTAATCTGTCAATTGCAAACTTAATTGTGTTATGCGTGACATGATTAGAGCAATTAGCTTCCAGTAAATTTGGGTTTTTACTTCGCAGCAACTGATATACGGAATGTGTCTTTCCATAGTTCACATTGCCATTGTCTGCACAATAAGAAGACACATAATTTACATCCAAGTTGTGCTTTTCTAAGCTCTGCAGCACCAAACCAGTAATTGCCATAGATGTTTCCTCAGCACTTTCAACAAAATCTAGAAGTTTATTCTGCACTCCCTTTAAAGGGTTGAAGTACTGGATGGAAACAGGAAACATTTTTCAATTGCTTCTGTTTGATGCATCGGTAGCCAACGAAAAAATTTTGAAGTATTTTCTGGATATCATAAAATAGACAAAGTCATTTACACTTTTTGGAGCAAGAACGTACTTCACTATCATTTCCGCTCTAGTGCGTCCACGTGAAAGTTTGGAAGCAATTGCGGAATCACTGAAAATATGGGACACAAGTTTATTTCCGCAGTCCAGACTGGAATAACTTAAGTTGTGTTTCACTGCATGATACACTAAACCAAGTTCGCACGCGGTGCTGTTGTCATATTCTTCTTTATTGTTTAAATTAACAAAGTATTTCGAAAGTTTATTTGAACTTCCAGAATTACATTTTTCCTTAATTTTATGTTCCTTGTATTGTGCATGTTGCCTCATGTCACTTTGTCCACTGTGCAAAATACTAAAATCCTTCATACAGAATGTACAAAATGCCCGGTTCTCGTCTGGTCCCGGCTTAACCCGCGAAAACATATCTTCCCATTTCTTAAGATATGTATTTGATTATGTTTGACCTGGAATTTCAACTTCCGTGGAGGAGTCTTTGATGGATGTTCTTCGCCCTCAAACATTTTTGCTTGACACTGACTTTCTAGCGAAGATTGAATGGATTAAAAATACACTATCACCAACAACCTCTGCTTTGGTTTAGAACCTCAAGTGTTGCCAACATTCACGAAATGCAACATAACGAAAGAAACTATAACAATGTCATTTTCCAAGGATTACAGAAATTTTATGATAATATTTAACCCATGAAATATAATTCGCAATGGACTTAAATAAAAAAATGGAGAATTATCCACTCCGGGTAAACAATAAATGGAGGAACAAAATTTGGGTGAAAACACAGAAGAAAACGGGATATCTGGGAACCCTAATTGTGTGTCCCCCTTTAATTATTCTAAAAGTCGCCATGCCCTTTAGTACTGGTGCTCGGTATCAGCGCTGTTCTGCCAGTGAGGTCGGTCCTCTCTGGCAGTGGTCCCCGATACTTCCCCATCTGCCGGAGGAATTGAAAAATACTTGGACGGGAAACTTTGCCTAATTTTGCTCAGAGGTCTCCTAGACCGTAAATCTATGACACAAGACACAGCTTAAAGTCCCTATTGGAGGACTTGTTCCCTGAATTTTCCCGCCCTTAAAAATTCCACGACCCCCAGCGGGTTTGAACCCGCGTACCTTGAGTCATGAGGTGGGAACGTTATCCCTAGACTACGGAGGCCGCTTTCCAGCCCTCCAAATTACAAACATCAAAATTTTGCCCTACTTTAGTCACCAAAATGTTTAATCAAAATTTCACTATAATGCAGCACTTCCAACGTGGTATGAAAATTAATTCCTATCATACGAAGTAAAACTAGGGCTCAACTTCTTTCCTTCAGGCCCCCTACCCATCCATTTCCAGAAGCTTCACACTCTCTCAAACATAACGCTATCAGAATAACGAGCGGGCACTGCCTGGGAACCTTCAAAACCGGAGGTAAATTGTTCTTGCCCCCCACCCCCCCGCCTACACGCTTAGAGGTAAACACTGTTGGGAAGCACGCGAAGCTGTACGCTTGCTGTGGTGACGTTCAGAGCTACTCTCCCGAGCGGAAAGCATTGCCTACGGAGGCCAACTAACAAGCAACACAACGTACTATACAACTTACCACACTCCAAGACGCTACATTCCAAACTGGTAGTACCCATACTGACATAAGCTGACAAGACTGCACCCCCAGCTCCATGAGAGATGGTATGACCCGTCTACCACGGTTACAGTTCCCAGTAACAGCGGTATCCCCTGTTACGTAACCGCGGGGCGGCAGAGTCTATACTGGCCTGTTACGTCACCGCTGGCAACGCACGTTACCGTGTCGCACGGATTCACGACCCTGAACACTACTATCCAATGGGTTACGAGGGTTCTTTCCCCGGTGGTAAAGGGGCCGGGGCTTTAAGCTGACAACTCACCTCCAGCTAGTTCCGAGGTCAAGAAAATATGGATCTATACATCTACTCCCCATCGACTTCCGACAGATGAAAACTGACTGCCGTGCATTCATGTCAATGAGCCATCTAAGAGCAGGACACGCCACTCTTAAAGCAAGCCTAAAGAGATTTAACATTGTGTCCATGGCTGAATGCGAATTTGGTGATGGGCTGAAAACGGAGGAACATATCTTCTGGGACTGTAAACTGTACGAGGACCAACGGGCAACATTGATGGACATTTTGTTTGAGAACAGCAAAATAGAATACCCAAAGTCAGTTATAGAGCTCTTAACGCTAGAAGAATAAAGATTTCTGCAAGGCATGTTTTACTTCATAAACAACATTCCTATATTTGTATGTAAGAAAATTAAAAGAAGTAATTATACTGATTATTAACAGTATACCTCCAGATTTAAGTTACGATCTACATTAAGAATCGCGTGGTCACCGCTATTATAGAATAAGATATGTATAAGAATGTGCTACAGAAGGCTGGGTGAGTATTGCCTAGGCCTCTTTGTGTGTACAATATTTTTTGTACAATAAAATGAATCTCCCCGGCCGTTAATCCCAGTTTTCTACATTGCAGCCGCTATTTCATTGAAATAGCTCCTCAGTTATTCTTACGAGGCTGCGTGGATCCGTTCGAGATGCACTACTACTCAAAAAATCTTGTAGTGCCGAGAATCGAACCCGGGACCGCTGTATCTATACATGTAAACCTTTTTTTCCGTGGTGGAATATTCGACACTTGTTGCTCTTAACTACTAGTAATTACAAAACCTTTGTTGTTCTTCGCAATCATCGTCCTTTAACTACAGCAAGCACTTTCCAGGCTTGGAGCCACGATAGCTCAATCGGTAGTGATGCGTTGCGGTCAGGATTGCCCGATTCCTGGCAAGAGAAAGACATTTTTCTGTGCTCCCCAACTTCCAGGCTGGCTCTGAGGCTCAGCCAGCCTCGTATCCGATAGCTGCAGGGGGGTGTTTCTCCTGGGGTAAAGCGGCCGGCGTGTGAAACTGATCACGCACCTCTGTCTAGTGCCCAGTTAAAAATATTGAAGACACATCTCCACTCCTACATACTTGTTCATGACGTAGTGCTTAATTAATTAACAACAGTGACAACTTGCCTTTATTTTTTGCTTTCCAACACTTTCCAGTATGGTGTGCGTGGAATTGATAGTTGCCGCTCTTCAACTTTGCTCCTTGCCCTCGCTGCTGTCGTACAACTTCTAGCTCCACAAGCACAAAATACTTCCACAATACTGTTACAGACAACTGGTTGTCACGCTCTATATATTACGGGTCGCAGAAAGCACCTCCCCTCAAACCCCTTGTCAGTCAACTGTGTATTCGCTCCGGCTATTGGTTGCCACCCACACGTCAGCTGTGCTCCTCTGATCCCAAAATCAATCCAAGGTCATGTCACGGTATCATTGTATTTATTTCAGCCTTCCATAAAGCCTGTTTAACAGTAGGCATTTCTGTAGATATTTGAAACCGTATGTAATGGTCATGTTAATTTTATTGTAGGGAAGAAATGGAAAACTTATCTTACGGGTATTCAAACCTCTTCCATAATATTATCTTAATTTTACTATGAAAGTTAGTATGAAAATGTTTCTGAGCATGTATTTGATATGTATAATGATTACTGGTGTTTGAATGGTAGTAGAGGATTGGTGTCGTGNGTAGGCCATACTTTGTGAGTTTCCCAGGATTATACGTTCGAAAACGAAGCCTTCCCCTCCAAGGAATCACAGATTCGTCCAAAGACAATTGCTGCTCTGGCTTATAAACTGTCCGAAATTTCNAGCCTTCCATAAAGCCTGTTTAACAGTAGGCATTTCTGTAGATATTTGAAACCGTATGTAATGGTCATGTTAATTTTATTGTAGGGAAGAAATGGAAAACTTATCTTANCCGAATTTTGAAAAGCCTGCCCGTTGATTGTGGTTGCAGTTCATTATTATTGAAATACAAACACCACATCTGTTCAAATCTCTGACGACTCATGAGTTTGCCAAAAATGGGAATTTCTAAAAATGGATCAGTGGACCAATAGTCTTTCAAATTATCCCTCTTTGTAAACCCCATTAGAATGATTATTGCCAAAAATGTTTTCATTTCTGCTGAAGTGACATCCACCCACTTCAACACCTTATAGGTATGTCATACGCCTCACGGTGTTGGAGATAGTATCTGTTGGTCTCCTGACACAACATGTCAAAGAAACTATCTCCAAAAAACAGTTCAGCTACTTCAGACACTTGTGTAGGGTCCAATGGCATTTGTCTCACCCCTGGATCACTAGTAAACTTTCCCAAAGTGGGTGTTTTGTCCACTTTACCCCATGTGGCTGTCCCTGCAATGCTAGCACTCGCATGTTCATCGGAGCTCTCACTGTCACTTTCTCTTCTGGTCACAATATTTTGGGGGTCCCTGTCACTGCCACTGACACTGCCCTCGCTATCAGAAGATGAAGCAGTTGGCAAGTCAGATAACTCATCGGAGATCAAATCACAGATTTCTTCTTCTCTGAGAGCTCGTGCTGCCTTCAACTGCTTTCGTCTCTTAGCCATGTTGACACTGAGAATATCTTGCCTCACACATAGAAGCTTAGACTTGAACAAAGGGAC
The DNA here is from genome assembly GCF_002891405.2 of Cryptotermes secundus. Taxonomy (NCBI): domain Eukaryota; kingdom Metazoa; phylum Arthropoda; class Insecta; order Blattodea; family Kalotermitidae; genus Cryptotermes; species Cryptotermes secundus. The sequence continues at coordinate 119,901 of NW_019729928.1, read as the reverse complement.
TTTTCTTTAGAGTGAAAGGGGAATAGAGAGTTGTCACGTTGCTGACTCGGAAAACAAACATTCCGAAGGTCAGCTACGCAGTACTTTTACAGACACGTGGCCACCAAAGCGAGGAATAGTGTGTTGCAACATAACGTGTCCTAAAAGCCTAAATCTAGGCGACCAGTCTGCCACATTTGAAACCCAAACGCCTAGGCCTAGGTGTCCGGTCCACGAAGTGAATAACGAGTATGATTCCATTCCAAGCGCAACACACCTCCCCATTACTCTAGTAGAGAAATGTTTATAGCGCTGTTGCCGCGTCGCAGAAAACATGTCCCGCAATAGCACCTGCATGGTTGTTACAAAATCATTACGCATCAGCTGTGCCTCTCTGATCCCAAGGTCACGTCACAATATCAGTATGTACTGCATGAGAATAACACTCCATTCCATGCCATGTATTGATTCACTGTAATATGTAATGTGAATGCCCAATATTTTGCCTTGGACTCGAAATCTATTCAGGCAGTTTTTCTTCCTGAAGCTAAAATAAGTGGGGGCGGAACATAATCGAGTACACTGTATTTACTGCAGCCTTCCATAAAACTTAACAGTGGGCGTTTCTGTGGATATTAGAAGACAGGGAAGAAATGGAAATTTATTTTACGGGTATTCAAAACATGAAATATTTCAGTGCGTCTTTTTGATATATATAAATGCTATTTACGTTGCAACGGAAGTAGAGGCGTGGTGTAGTGGTTAGTATTCGTGACTTGTGAGCGTGAGGTTGGGGTTCGAGTACTAATCATACGATTTTTTTAATACGAGAGTAGGACTCCATTCCAAATTCCACACGCCTCCCCACTACTGTAGCAGAGAAATGTTTAAAGCGCTGTTGCCGAGTCATCGAAAACAACGTGTAACAGAGTAAATATGTTTAACAGTTAAAAAATACCGTCTTCTGGGAGGTGGGGCCATGTAGATCTTGGGTGAATCCAGATTTCGGATGGACAAATTGCCTCCGTCTTAAGAGTAGAGACATATGAGCGAAGAGGAACCAGTGTGAGCGGGTGCAACAGTTATTTCTTCAGCTGTGATCTTCTGGTAACATAGTTTGTTAGTGTCAGTATTATTACAAACCCCGACTTGTTATGCATCAGTCCCCTCGATCTTCCAACCTGTACTCAGTTGCTATCCTGGCTGCGTAGGTACAGTATTCTTGGTTATTAAAGCGCGAACTCATCGAAGTACTGCCTCCCCCACATCTCCGCGAGAGATGGTATGATCTGTCTGCCAGCAGCGGCAATCGTCACAGTGGAAAGTGCTGTTACATCACGGGGGGGTGTTTACTTGCCTGTTACATCACCGCTGGCAACTTATGTTACCGCGTCGAGTGGATCCACAATCCTCAACACTCCTATCCAGTGGGTAACAAGGATTGTTTCCCCGGTGGTAAAGGGGCTGGGATGTGAAGCTGACAACTTACCTCCAGGTAGTTCCAAGGTCAAGAAAATATGGATCTATGCATCTACTCCCCCGTATGACTTCTAACAGATAAAAACTGACCGCCGTGCATTCATGTCAATAAACCGTATGAGAGCAGGACACACCACGCTTAAAGCAAGCCTAAACAGATTTAACATTGTCCATGGCCGAATGCAGTGATGGGTTGCATACGGAGGAACATATCTTCTGGGACTAAACTGTACGATGACCAACGGGCAACAATGATGGACATTTTGTCTGAGAACAGCAAAAAGGAATACCCAAAGTCAGTTATTGAGCTTTTAAGGCTAAAAGAAAAAGGATTTCTGCAAGGCATCTGTTATTTCATAAACAACATTCCTATATTTATATAAAACAGATATGTAAGAAAAGTGAAAGTAGTAATTATACTGATTAGTAACAGTATACTCTGAGATTAAGTTAAGATATATATTTGAATTTGAAGTTTTTTTATTCATCCTGATCTTCTGGTTATCACAGAGTGCCAGAATGGCACAATTCAAGATGTCTCAGAGGAACATGCTGCGTTTTACTTCAGGGCCAACATTACTTCCAAGCAGGAACACAATATCATCTTTTACTTTGAAAAATGAGAAATTTTGTACATGACCTGCAATGAATATGGACCATGGTAAAAATCTCAAGTCTCATAATTCAGTAATAAAATTAGGAAAATCATGCGACTCACATCAGTGGCAGGTAAGCGTGCAAGGATTAATAATGTAGCTATTTGAAAGCTTTTAAATCAAGACTTGCTCCAGCTTCATACACAGAAATGGAACTTTGTTAATAAATCTGTATACACCTTAATCTAACACATTCTAGTGACAATGTGATAATGTAATTTAAGCTTGTTGGATTTGAGGTTCTCAAAGCAGTGACTATGAGGAGTACTATCTTCTGGAATGTAAAGCCATAGATTCCATTAGTCAAAGAGTAGATAGAAGCAGTTATGTTCCTTTTAAATGTAGGGGAACCTCTATCAGAGTACACGGTGTCACATCCCCAGAAGAGTCTTTTACATACAACTGCATTTAAAAAATCTAGTATAATTTGAACATGAAGGATCATGGCAGCACAGTAATGTTTAAAACGTCTCATTGAAGGCATTACAAGAAACAAAATAAAATGAGGTGTTGTCTCTTAGGATATGACCCCATGTAGGGGGCTGAAAGTCGTGACATTTCAGAGGAATATATTGCCTCCATCTTTAGGGTCAAAGAATATGCCAAACAAGCACAGCCAACAAACAAATTAAACTTTGCAAATCACAAAACCTGACTGCTTAAAGACAGCCATCAGTCCCAAAGGCTCAGGTATCAGAAGTCCTGATCCAGTTTTGCTTATCCACATGCCCTCCCTTCCGTCACCTCTGGCAAAGCAGTTAGTTAGTTATTAGAGAGGGTGGGTTTCCCCATGCACTTAGACCAGTATTGGTCCATTGTGCTTCCCTCTATGATATTCTACCAGTCTCTATACCCTACCGATATTGGTGCGTACCATCAGTCCCGACCGAGCCAGCGAGTTCGCCTCTACTGGCTTGGCGGTATCTATAATGCTTCCCCCATCTATTGGAAGCGTTAGAGACTACTGTTGGGCGGGAAATGTCCTGAATTTGGCTCAGTGACCTCCTTTGGAGATATGAGGTTCTTTTACATGCCATAAAGCTACGACACGGGACCCACAGCTTAAAGTCCCTCCCGGAGGACTTGTTCCCTGAATTTTTCTGCCCTTAAAAATTCCACGACCTCCGCCGGGTTTTTGAACCCACGAGTCATGAGGTGGGAACGTTACCTCTAGACTACGGAGGTCGCTTCTGGCAAAGTAAAAAAATGTTTGAATGTGAAATATATGAAGCCATCACTGTGGTCTGAATGCCACATTAGGCTCTAATGACAGCCATTACACTTACACAAATCATACTGCAAACATTCCCTCTTTGATTTTACTCACTTTGTCAGAATCTTACGTTGTTCTTTATGAAAGCCATTAACCATGAGAAGTGGAAGTCAGGTTTAGAGACTGCCATCTAGCTAATCAGGAAGCATTAATTCCCAGGGCACGCGAAAGGGAGTGGATAGTGGCGTAAATAACAGACTAGAGACAGGGTGATGAGGCATAGAATGTTTACTGGTCATGAATAAATCACACTCAGACTGAGTATTAGTTCACTGTTACTATATGCATAGTTAGATAATTGAGCACTGTGCTATATTACTTGTGTGACATCTTTAACTGATGTACATGTTGCAAAACAGGTTATATTTAATTCAAACTGTTTAGTTTATTGGGAATGAAAGCTAGTGGCTGTGTAAGATTCCACTCATGGTGACTGATGTAGTCCACAAATGTTAGATGATCCTTCAGACCAAAATTATTTATTATATGTAGAGCATGTGACAGTCTGAAATAATACCACATATCAAACATATATATGGCTGGTTCATATCCAGTGTCACATGTGATTTAGTATAGTTTACGAAGAAAGCATAGTATACATAGTATAGTTCCAGAATTTTTATAAGACTTTGCATCAGTGGCGTGCGGTACTATTTTTGGTTAGGGAAGCAGTGGTATCTAATAAACGAACTGATAGCAGTCAACTCACCAAAATTTACGTCACTTATTGAGTCAATAAAGTCGTTTTGTATTCTGTTCGATAAACCTGTAAATACTGTACTGTTCTCAAGGTGAACATTGCGTTTATGATCATATTTCCTCAACAAGTGAACTAATTCCACATAATTACCTCGGTCGATAGAATCCATGCTTTTGTCATGACCCTGCAGGCCAAGTTGCCAGATGATATCAATCAAGCGTTTCTTTATATAGTATCGTCAGGTGCTTTTGATTGTCAAGTTGACAGTCAATTCGAGATTTCCTGAACATAACAAGTTGCATTGTTGAAATAATGTGAGTCTGAGAGGTCTCATGTCATTTCAATGCTTTATGAAGGTTGTTGATATCACCCCAGTCTTGTTCCATGCATTTTTTTCATTGAGAAACAATAGGCATGGCCAACAAAACAATTTTCCTATGTTACAGCAACCGGATAGCCATTCTGTTTTAGAATACTGTTCCAAATTAAATTTCCTCACACATAATTTGATTTGTGCTTTAAGTTCTGGCAACTCTCATGTCGGTCGCCCTCTTTCTATAATTATTTTCTTTTCAGAAAAGTCCCTGCTATTAAACCCCCCATTTTAAAAGGTTTTTGATTGCACAGTCGCAGTCACGTCTGCCAACATTCATTTTAGCTGTGGCTTGTGTGTGTAGTCTACTCACTCCCCTGCCCATCTTACCGCAATATCAGACTTACTTCCCTTAGAAGCAGATAGCTTCTTTGTGATGCGTCAAAATAAAATCACAAATACAATCTTACACCATATAAATATGCACTTACAATATCTTAATAAAACTTGATTTTACCTATAACACCCAACACGACTGAAATCACACATTAACAGTTAATTTTCACATAACCATCGAAAGAACACACTCCTTCACTTCCATATCACAGGCATTAGCCAGCAAACCGAAAGTTGCTTCGTGTGCGATGAATTCTTATGGAGATTAACGAAGGAAACTTGGTCCATCCCATCAAGCAAGGGCAGGGTGGAGGAGGAAGCATGTGGCCTTGAGCAGGAACACGTGCTAAATGACAATATTCAAATCCTTATTATTCAAATTGAGTTATACATGACTTCTTTTCTTTTCGTTTCTTAACTACGGAAGCAACACTTCCCTTGCTTCCATGCATGGCACGCCACTGCTTTGCATCTTGAAAGACAAGGGGTGGCATGGGACCAAAGGATGTTATTCCAATTTCAGCATGGTGTCCCATTTCCTCTGTGTTTTGGTCTCCTTCAATTCAATGATGTAGTTGGAATAGAAAGCAAGGCATTCAAAGGATTAGGCCATGCTACAGCTCAAGCGGTTAGTCACTGGCTTCCCACCATGGCGGCCCGGGTTCGATCCCGGGTCTGGTCAAGTGGGATTTGTGGTGGACAAAGTGGTGCTGAGGCAGGTTTTCTCCGAGTACTTTCATTTCCCCTGCCAAACTTCATTCCACCAAATTCTCCATAATCATAATCTCCCGGGGCAGGTACAGTAGGCCAATCAGTGGCTGCCGTGCCGAGTGGACCCAGCTGGACTCCACCCCCCACTAAGAGAATTTAAATTTCTTTTTTTAAAAAGGCATTCAATATTAGAGCAGACTGTAGTCAGCATCCTTCTTATAATAAGTGGAAACAATACCTTCTGATTTGGCTGACTTCTTACATTCTGAAATTTGTTTCAAAACAAGTATAGGGTGTTCATTCTATAAGAGGTAAACTCAACTTGGATTCAAATGAAGAAAGGAACCACTCAGAAGAGCAGATATGCTATTACTGTGGGCAACAAAGGTCTGCCTCAACATTAGAAATGTGAAGAAACATTTGGAGTGTAGGGACTTGTAACTTGTAATAAAGTCCATGTGAATAGAGGAGTGCCAGAGAAGAAACATGGAGCTTATGGAATTATGACGAGAAGAAAGACTCTGACATAAATGTATGTTACACAGAATATGCTGTTACCATTCATTTCACCCTTCACCCTACACAAAGTTGTGAGGTTGTTAATGAACAGAGACTAAGTCCTGGTGCCTTATTTATTTGTCTTGTTTTTAAATATTACAAGTGCTTCAATGCAAATGTCTAACAATAAGTAACAACAAAATTAAAATTATTTCATAAACATTAATTCCTGAAAATAAACTATATATTTATGTATAAATTCATCAATATAGAATAAAGAAACCCACTATAATGGAAAGCTTGTATAAAACATCTACAATACTGTCACAGTCTCACAAATCACAGTTCTGTAAAGAAATGTTATTGTACTCATTAACAATGCAACATCTATACACAACTTGTTTTGTATTTAAAAATATATGCATATATCTGTCAATTATTATAAAATGAAAAATTTAATTCCTTAAAGATTAAAATTCACATAAATCTAGTACTACTTTTTTGTTTTCTTTTCCTATGGAGGTAAGCAGTTATGGTCACCAACTGCATCTACATCTACTATCTGGATGAGAGGGGGAAGTTAACAGTTGCAGGAGCCAGGCAAGTGCTAGAATGGGGAAGACATGCCAAGTTATGTAACAGTGTAATTTTTACTACCTCTTCTGTCTTCAGGTAATACAGTGACATATCCTTCACATATGGAATGTCGTGTAATTTAACAACAGCTCTAACAATACCACAACTGAGAAAGAACAGTACAAGTTCTTGTGGCACATGTAAAGGAGGGGAAGTTGAGAATGTTCTGTTCATTCTCTATTGACCGGTGGAGCTGATGTTAGAGAAAGACTGATTATAAATAATGTCACATGTTGGGTGCGTGTCACATGATAAATTACTTAATGCTGTATTGAATATAGCGAATTTATTCCACATTCGCTTGTACATTTACACCATTCCAAATTACACAATTACTGCCATCGACAGTATCACAATTACTTCCACTACTCTCGGCGACTTCACAATCCACACTGTGTCACTCCTAATCACACACTTCAACTGACTCCTTACACATTCCAGTCTCCCTTATAAACCCTCAGTTGGACAGTGGGAAACCCACCTCGCTTCACTGTTGCGTAAATGCCGTGTTTACAGGCGTTGCTGGGGAACACTGCCGAGAGTGCGTAGTAACCATGATGTCCCCTGTTATGTCACCGTGGGAAGTGCTCTTACATCATCACGGGGGGAGGGGATGTTTACCGACCGTTGCACCGTCCATGTCACAATAATTTCAAAGCAAATTTCTTACTGAGGAAGGAAATAAATTCACAGTTACCACTTACTTGCCACATCTATGAATACTCATATAACCACTTCCCATTTTAATAAGATAGAAATATTGTATATGTGTAAAGTGCATTTTGGTGTCAGAATCACTGGGTTGGACTTTGTCCATCCTACTGTATTCTAGAAAGCAGAAAACAAAACATTGTGTTTTCTAATTTCTAGAATACCAGACAATGGACAAAGTCCAAAAACCCAGTCTTCTGAGTGTTGCACACCATCATCAGAACTATTTAGAATCAACTTGTAATTTGGGGCTTCAGTAAATATCAATCTTCTAGAATGTGATGCCATTTTTTTTTTTTTGGTAAACTGTTCTCTACTTTTGGACATAGCTGCTGGTACACTTTCAGATTAGGAGAACCTGGCAGCAGCAGCTTCCTCTGAAATGCTGGAAACTACAACATTACATGGCATCACCTCCCAGAAGACAGTCATTTCCAGTCTTCACCTCATAGGCGACAAAAAAAAAGAGAACTTCATGAATTGTTGTTCCCTTCACAACTATATGCCTGTGTGAAATAGGATGAAAAATTGCACTTAAATCTGCAGCTTTAAGTAGTTAGGTGTTGCATTCTGTCACTACATGAGTCAGAGACTTCTGCAGTCATAAAAGTTTGGACACACTGTTTCACATAAAATAACACATTAGAAACATGGAAAAAATCATGCATACTTGGATAAATCTCTTATGTTCCACTTGCTGTCATCACATATAAACATTCCTCAGTTACCTTGGTTAACAAATTTCAACAATTCATCATTACATGAAACACCAATTAATTTCAGACAATAATATATGTATACTTTGTCTTAAACATCTTTGAAAATAAGTCACATCTTCAGTAATCAACCCCAGAAAAGAAAATTCCTGCTTTCAACAGGATCTCCAGTATGGTATTTTTTTTTGCTACTGGGGTGGGACTAAGTCCCTTGTACTGCGGCCACTTCTGGCCTATTGTACCAGCCCCAGATGATATGTGAGGGTGATTGTGGAGCAATTGGTGGAATGAAGATTGGCAGGGGAAACTGAAGTACTCGGAGAAAACCTGCCCCAGCGCCACTTTGTCCACCACAAATCCTGTTTGAACAGACCCGGGATCGAACGCACGGCACCGTGGTGGGAAGCCAGCGATTAACTGCTTGAGCTATGGTGTGGCCCCTCCAGTATGGTAACTATGGGTCCTTTCATATGTTGAATACAGAATCTAGTGATTTTCTAACAATAATGTTATTGATTTATGTCACTGTATGACGAAATGTTTGTAGACACATTAATATGGATAGATGTATTCCAAAAAATTGTGTTGGATATTAGAAATTAAATTACCATATTTACCACACAAATTTTTCTAATTTTGATAGTTTTGTTTTCAGACATTAATTGTGATTAGTGCACTGAATTATGAGATGTCATGCAAATATAACCTTACCCATCATTTCCTCGCTACATGCACCATTCTTTCAGTGATGTCAGATTGGGAAAACATGAAATTACAGCTGTTGAAAATTAATCAAAGTGATCTTCAGAGAAAAACTTAAAGTTATAAAGTAGATACAATACATGAGAAATTGCACATCCAAATAGGAGTGAAAGATGTGCCAGAGACTGAAGAAGACAGGAAAGTAACAGTAACTGGCAGAATTGATGTGGCCAAAATATGAAATTTCACCCACAGAATTAAGAAGTTTCTCTGTATATTAATTAAAGGCAAAAGTCTGAATTTGTGGAATCCAGTGACATTTGACTGCTGAAAGAAAGCCAACTGAAAGGAACTGGAATCCAAGGCTTCAGTGTAAGCCAAGGTTGGATGAAAAAGTTTCTTAGAGGGAAAAATTTGTGCATAAGACATTGAAAGCATTGCACATAACTTTCCTGATACCAATAATGAAAAATACTGAAATATATCAATCGATTAAGGAAGTGATTCCTGTATCGCTTCACAAATTTTGTGGGAGGTGGGGTTATCCCATATTGTTCTTGTTTTTTGATGGTTCAAAGCAACCTCAGTCCTGTTCACTTCAAACTACTGAAACTGCTGCATTTCCATTTAATGGCTGACCCCATTTTAACAAAGTGAACCAAAATTAAATCAGCCAAAAAAAAAAATGTTCATTTTCAGTTACTAAGGTCTGTGAAACAGTTGGAGGAAGCATTCAGAAATTGAATGTATAATAAACCTACAGTGACATGCTTCCATATTCATACAGTACTTTGAAAGCAGATGACTTGATAAAATATAAACAATCCCTTATTTTAGTACTGACATTTACAAGGAATGATGAGGAAGACCATAACGGCCATAACATGTACCACATAAATGCAAGCAAACACATGCTTTTCCACTGAGCCATACCTACCAGAAAAAACGTAACAAATTCTATGAAGATATTAATAACAGTATAATCTAGAACTCATATTCTGTATGCTTGTAAATCACAGGATTAATGTCAGACAAAGCTGCATTTTTTAAGTGTCTTAGGAAAATGGGTATTATGCTGATATAAATGTGTGCACTGACAGTAGCCAAGTGAGCCACAACAAAATATATTAAGAAAATATAATCTTATGAGCTTACATCATTACTGACAAAATAACAAATTATAACATCACAGATGTGAATTCAATTACAACTTCCCTTATTGGGCATAAGATGATATCATGAAATGTAATAAGCAAACACAACAGTGTGGTGTGTTGTGTCACTGTAGCAGGGAAGGGTCACAGACTGTACCTTCAGAATTGACAGCTGTACTGTGAAAAATGTTTGTATGCCTTATATCTAAATTCAGAGAAATTAACTGGTTTCAACAATCTCCAGATTTATCAATTCCTGACCACTTTTTGTGGGATTTCTTGAAAGTCATATTTAAGGACATGTCCAGCTACCATTCAGGATTTTAAATTAGGAATCCAAGAAGAAATTACTGTAATCTCTAAAGAACTGCTTCAGACACAAAGAAATGCAATGTTTGAGTATATATTCTTACCGACACTACCCTTAAAATAAAACAATCTGCTTGGCTGCCACAGAATCTAACATCATTACTGTACAATATGTGCTCAAAAACATGTTTTTTCTTCTTTCACTGGTTAATGAAAGATAAAATATGGTCAGTACTTTCTTCATTTTCTTACAGAATGTACCTAAAGTCTTTGGTTGGCCAATAGTTACCTCCTCTAATACATATGTACTGTAATAAAAACACCTTTCACAGTGGATTTGTATAATACACCTACAGACAATATACCTCATTCAACTGAGAAATAAAGACCAAATGAACATTCTATCAATATACATTCTCATTTCAGTTCATTCTGATTACTCTGCTGGAGCTATTTGGAGAACAGAATGACAAATTTTCTATAATGATTTTCAGCATATGGATACATTCAAATCAACAAAGAAAGCAACCTGATGGAAACAGTATTACAAAAAAAGAACATATGCACAAGTCAGAAATATGGTCATTCTGGTCACAATTTATTTACTTGACAAGGTAATGAAAGAGAACTTTTCCTACGGTCTACAAGGAATTTACACTGCAAATTTGTACCTTTTAACAATACAAATTACATGTTACCAATTAAATATCCTAACAAGACTCTTTCCTTTTTAATTAAAACCACCATATAAATCATAAGCAACACCCTGGCCATGTAATACAAAACATACATTGGAATATTTTAAATAGCGCTTACAACACAGTTAACAAATCTATATATCGGATGTCCGAATGAAAGGTATCCAAAGTAAAAAATGTATATCTCAGAAAGTAACTGTCATACACATATCTGGTTTATGTCATTGGAAAGGAAAACCCTGTAAGTTTTTCCCATGTCTGGCTTACGCACATGCACTCACATTTCTGCCACCATGTTACGAATCACTTGGACAGAGTGATGGCTGGGAGATAGATCAGCAGAAGTGGATCAATCGCTTGGTCTCCTAGGTCGCCAGATTTAACCCCAATGAATTTTTTCTTGTGGGGTTATGTGAAGAACATTGTCTACCAGGTTAAGATCAATGACCTGCAACACCTGAAAGCCTGCATAGGGACGCTGTGGCTATGGTACCATCAAACATGCTTGATCGTCTGGATATCTGTCGTGCCACCAAGGGTGCCAACATTGAAATGTATTGAGAAAGATATATACACATAAGAAACTTTGATAGTTTCCCTTTGTAGTGGTGTAAACCATAAATGTGTATAATAGAAGATTTCTGAGATATAATTATTTTATTTTGGATAACTTTAGTCCAGCCACCATGTATTATTAAGAGAAATAAATATTTCTTACAGATAGTTTAAAAACTTAGAAGCCACATGTCACAAACATACTTTCATTTTTAAACAACAATTGCACTGTGTAGTAATGACACAGTAATATTGTTTATTTCAGAAACTGCACTAACTGGAAACCAGTCTGGTCCAAATAACCCAGTATCTATCTATACTCACCCCTCCAAAGCAGAATATTACTGTGAATCCATGCAACATTATGTGTGCACTCTAAAAACTGAAATGTACCATGCTTCATGGCATATAAGATGTGTGTTTTGCCCCTCAACAACGACCCTAAAAATCACAAGTGGGTCATAGACAAGAAAAAGTACTTCTATGTCTTAACTTCTTCCAAAACCATCATGTATGATATACATAAGGAAATATGGTACATTTCCTATCATGTTTGTTGCGACTTAAATAAAGTAATGGTCATTGTTATGAAACAAATATAATACAGCTCTGGTTTGATTATGAAAGAACAAACGTTTCTTCTTGTAAAGATTACTTTTCACTTCCAAATTAAGTATGTTATTTGGCACCAAAGTAGACAAGTGAGGTTATGTGCATGCATAAGAAACGGATACTGCATCTGTTTGGTTATAAACTGCGTCATGTTGTACTGAGACTTAAAATTAGTATAAGAGAAATAATTTGTGATAACATTACTGAAACAAGATACTTGCAATGTTGTACAGGGGTATATTTTTGAACTGGCAGCAACAAAATTAAGTTTTCATTAACATTAACAATAGTGACTTAAATCAAATTCTGTGTTTCCCTGACAAAGGACATACATCCTTGCTGCATCTCTGAAGATGCAATAAATAATTCCTTTGATAGCCATAAGAACAATGACCAAAGCTGTCATATGGCCCAGGAAAATATCTGGCAATAACAAATACTGTACTGCACTAAACTAAAAAAAAGTTTCAAGCTATAAAATCTAAAAGTTTGTGACAATGGTACTTTAGTACAAATATTATGATTTTGGACATTATCCATTGTCTTGTCTTTCCAGTGATGATTTCAATCAAGATACTTCTGTGGTGCAAGGCCTAATATGTGTGGAGTTTCAATAATTTAATGTTTTCTTATCTCTCACAGATAGTTTGTGCAGTGGTTGATTTATGTACCCCTTCTTGAAGCTGGCACAGGTGTCTGAAGACAGAGAGAGAATTCAGTCTCTGAAACGTTGTGTTTTGAAAAATAAAGAGGATAGTTTTTAGATAAAGATAAGATGATGAATAATGTCCAAAAACATAATATTTGTTTCCGAGATATACTGGATAAAAACGGAAAGCAGATAATGAACAAGTTCTGGAAATTCCCAGATGGTTAAAAGTATAATTAATTCTGGCAACCAAACCTGATCATTCAATGCTACTAAACCATCCACGGTCCATCTTCACAACACATTTCTTTTCTGAAGACATTTACAGCCACCACATTCTAATGCAATGAAGACTTCACTATGAAAAACCGGCTATTCCTATAAGTTATCAGTCATCTTCAGTAAAAATAATTGACATTCATCCTATCAGAAGGGTGAAACAGAATATAACACATCTAAACTGAGCCATAATATTTAATTTCTTGAGTATCACAATCTTAAAAAGTATTGTATATAAATGTTCAAAATAATACCAATGCCTAAGATAGCTGTTATATGGTAACAATAAAGTGACTGGCAGTACCTGTCAAACTCTTCATAATAAATTACCATGAAATTAAAGGACCCTTTCTCTTGACCTGAGTGTCAGTAACCTACCATGGTTGTCTGCATCTTGTCAGTAAGAGAGCCAGGACTTGCAGACCTGCTAATGTAGTCAGTGTCATGAAATAAATACCATATATTTGTACCTATGAGAAGCCAACAATGACATTACTCTGAGGAATAGCATTATTACATTTATCTGTTCATGGCAGTCCCAAATCCCTGGAAGCAGATAATATTTGGGACAGCAGACAAGACCTTTCAACCACCTACATAACAGTGACAGAAACTCTGTGGAAAAATAAATGGTAATGGTATGTTAGGAGGAGGTATTCACTATATAATGACATCTGCATATCATGAGAGGATGATACTTGGAAGAACAAGGTATAAATGGAAGCAAAATGCTGTAATGTAGTGATAAGAATCACAATTGTATGAGTAACACCCACATTACATGTTCCTAACTTACTGTATTTCTATAAGCCAGGGTATATTGCTAGATATTATAATAGCATACACAATAGGGCCGCTGTTGTCAGAGTACAGATTTACAGTTACCAAAATGTAGGACAGAGGGGGGTGAAATGTCTTATAAGAATAGTTCATCACATTCACCACTTGCCTGCTGCCTGACAAGACATTTGTTTCTCTCAGTAACTTCTGTGTAACTATTATATCAAAATGTATTTCAGAGAAATCAACTGTGGTGAAGTGACATAACAGAATTTGGTACTAAGCTTCCATTGCTGCAATGATAAAACTCTCTGCTCAGGAAGTGAATCAAATTAATTTAGAGGTTAAGAAACACTGTGACAATTCCTTCAAAAAAGCCAATAACAAAGAAACCCTCTCAACATTTCACAATAGCATACCAACAGTACAGATCTAGTATATCAGCAGTATAAAACAAGCATGGTTCAGTGATATTTTGGTTGAAACTCAATTGGTACAACTGTAGTTTATTGTGGCTTTCCCAAGATTCCCACTCCAGTGATAATACACACTTTCTTAAAAATGTATTTTTTTGCTAGTCCTGAAATATTCATACTTACTGGGTCACTGTGGAAATCTAAAAGCACACTGCGATAAAATTTCCACTGCCTTTTCACATGGACAATCAATGTAGGTATTTAAAAAAGCCACAGACATATGTTTGCTTTTTTCCTAAGGCATTTCATCTTTTTGACAGCATTACACATATTTACTGTCAGCTTGTTCAGCCTGTCACAGCTTCACAGGAGCTGCATTAGCCATCATTAACAGAGTTCCTACTAAAACTTCTCAGCTTCTGTGGCAGTACTGAGTATCACCCCAACAGGAAGCCTGCACCTGATGTTCCCTCCTCACTAGAGGCACTCTTTGAGAGTAAAGGTACCAGAATATCTTGCAGAAATGTGAAGTCAGCACAGTGGTTGTACAAATTGTGTTAAAATAAAATTAGAAGATGAGACTGGGTCAAGAAAAGTACTGAAGTGAAACAAGAAAGTGACCTCTCACCATTGTTAATACCTTATTAATAATAAGCTGAAGGAGAAAGGAAAAGACCAGATGTGAAAACATTAATATTTGCAGACAATGTACTGATAGGGGGAAAAGTCAAAATGAAATCAATTATAAAGAAATATGAACCTGAAATAAATATGGAGAAGACAGTCACTGATAATTTCAAGGAACCTACGTAATGGACAGATGTATTTAATTTGGAAGAAAAATATACCAGTAAGTTCAGAAGGGAAAATCAATGGAGATATCAATGGAAAGAAAAGAAAATAGTTCTGAATATTTGGTACAGAGAGATCCCAAATACAATGCAAAACAATTTATATGGCATATTATTGTTGTTGTTGTTGTTGTTATTATATACAGAAATAAAATATATGACTAAATTTTTTATTATTATAAGAGTAACCCAGAAAGTAATGCAATAATTTTTTTCTCATTCACAATTTAATTTATTAGAACTTCAAGTATGTCACATTGGTACCTGAATGTTTTATTTTTCAACATCATCTCCTCACTCCATGGCCTTATGCCATCAAGATGTGAGAGCCTGTATGCAGGTCTCTTGTCACCACCAGCTCTTTGCTCTGGAAAAGGTGGCAGTGGCGGTGGGGGTGGGGGTGGAGAAAGTCATTATGAAGTAAAGAGCTGGTTGCAACAGAGATCTGCAGAGTAGTACTGTGAAGGCATACAGGCTCTCGCATCTCGGTGGCATACAACCAAAGATTTACAAGATGATGATGTGGAAAAATAGGCTTAGGTAGCCAAAAATTCAGGTACTAATATGACATATTTGGAATTTTATTAAATCTAACTGTTAATGCGGAAAAAATCTGTTCCATTACCGCTGGGTGACCCTTATATTGCAAAGTATACAGTCGTGTATTTTACTTCACTGTCAGATATCCTAGTTTACTAGTAACCATGCCTTGCCTCTAGGGTGAAATTTCCCAGATGAAGTTATTATCAGAATTACACTCTCACATGACTAGGACAGGATATACAGTGTTGTCAGAGAATGTGTGAACAGAGACTCTGAAGTAAATATGAACTTAAAGATATGGTGACAAGCATGACCCATGTCATTATGAAAAAAGAGAAAGGAGTTTGGTGGAGGAAGAATACACCAATTAGAACACACTGATAATGAAATATTTTGTTTCAGTTCACAATAAAAGAGTAAATTAACAATATGTGATCTGCTCAACTGTAAAACCATCAGTATCACTGAATCTGCAAAATGAACTGCAAATTTACAAATAGTTCTTATAGTGATCTCGAAATGACCCTTCCATAAAAACTACAGTTAAGAGCACTGGTCAACATGTATGCACAAACATAAGAGTGTTATACTATATCACTAAATTTATTATATGAATTATATGGAAAGTACCACTAGTACTGTCCTAAGGCATGTAGGTCCTTAAGGGGGCAGGGAGAGAACATAAGGCAACTGTTAGCTGGGAATATAAGTATCATTCATTAATATCCTGAAGTTCAAATTGATTCGTAAGTGACATATGTCTCAACCATTTTGCCATTTGCAAGACAATAAAGCTAAAGCTATCCCTGTAACAGGCCATGAAGGCTCATAGCGTTGTGAGATGTTGAGGGTCCCACATTATCTAGACAATCGGCTCACAGATGGCGGTAAGGTTGTCAGCCTTACACGCTGGCCGCCCTTTTACCTCCCAGGAAAATTCCTGGTACTCATTTCTGTTAGAGGCTGAGTCGACCCATGGCCATAGTGTGGCTGGAAGGTTTAGTCAATTGAAAAATCCAATGACCTCATTGGGATTCAATCCCATGACCTTCCAGCCTTTAGCATAATGCCTCAACCAACTACACTACAGCGTGGCCCTGCATGATGATACAAAGAGACAAAAATTACCAAAATTATTTTGTGTATGATAATGAACACAGTGATACTGCTTACAAGATGACCTGACAATATTCTGTAAAACATGCCAGTAGGAGTGTCAACTTTAATGGATAAAGGGTGTCTCGTGGTCAGTGCAACGAATCCCCATGGCTGTTAATTTCGGTTTTCTAGACCAGAGCCGCTACCTTTCCATTCAAGTAGCTCCTTAATTATCCTCATGAGGCTGAGAGGACCCTGTTCCAGACCCACTAACTTCGCTGACAAGCGGCAGTTGCTCGGTCGGTACAGTTGGCTTGCAGACTAAAGCCACGGAGTTTTTTTGCCAGTAAGCAATGGCCACTAGCTGTGTTCAATGATACTGTGGATGTGGTTGCCATCAATGCATACATATTGAGCAGTACACTGCTTCCTTAACGTAACAGAGAGCAACAAACTACTTCCTAAGCAATCTTGCAAAAGAGATGGCTCAACCTGAAATAAGAAGACGGTTGAAGAACCCACAGAAGAGAAAGAAAACCATCAGGAAAGCAGCTACTGCATGTAGATTTCAACAAATTCTGACAAGAATGGCAAAAATTCAGAAAGGAAAGGAATGAAGCAACTGAGGTGGGCATCCTGCTCAAAGAGAAAAAGACATGAAGACAAACGAAGTGTGTCATGTTTGTGGGGAGTATGTGCATAACGGCCATGCATCAAAGAAAATTCTGTGTAACCAGAGTGTTGATTGACATGAGAATTATTAACAACATATAATAATAGAGAGTCCATAAGATGAACATTTACAGTATCAGTCATTAAATCAAAAACAGTCAATTAGTTGACCCCATATTTGCACTATGTTATTTAACTGACATATGTAACTAACGTGAATTGTAATACATACAACATAAATAATAGTAACTGCATAAAAAAAAACATTTTTTAACAAATAATAGTAGTTTAAAGCAAAATATTTATCGGAGGTCAGAAAAGGCCCCACATAGATATACATATATAGGAATTATACTGTCAGCACAACAAATATACTCAGTTTTAATGTTTTACAATTCGATCTTTATTCCTGATACATGTTTCGGTCGTATAATGCCATAAGCCCGAAACATGTAGCAGGAATAAAGATCAAATTGTAAAACACTGAAACTGAGTATATTTGTTGTGTTGACATCATAATTCCTATGTATATCTGCAACACACAACAGGATGCAACCAACGAAGATGCCCCACACAAGTCCACATAATTCTGAAGGAAACATAAGGGTAAAAGGGTAAAAATGAATGGAAACAGTTAAACCTCCAAGAGTGGGTCATATTCCAGGAGCATAGAGAACATGGAAGGATATCAATTTCTTCTCTGCCATCCCCAAAGCATATGTTGTGAAATAATAACAAAAAAAATACCATTCTCCATCAATGTTTGTAGAAATGTACCAAAAAAAGGAACACAAAAAATTACATCAATAATGTAACCTGCAAATCCGATTATTAAAATCTGCTTTTTGCTCTCTGAGTGTGAATATCAACTACCGCCTCACTCAAAGTCTGAAACACACAGAGAAACTTAGTACAGGACAAAAGTAGGACAAAATGTCACAGTCCATCCACAATCAATGAACAACAGAGGCACTGGCAGCACTGCATCACGCTGTTGCTTATATGGGACCAAGACAGAAAATACTCTGATGCTAGTCTTTTGGTACCTGGCACTGGAGGCAGTCCTGCATGGTGGCAGCACAGTAGCGTTCCACCTGAACTGTTGCATGGTGAATGTCAAACTTCCTTTGCACCAAGCAAAGGGCCTGCTTCAACACAAGGTCTGAATCTGCTGACCGATCTGCAGACATAAAATGTACTTCCATTACTAACATTTTCCTCTACTGACTGCTTAGCATTATATCTGACACTCAAGAGTACTGCAAAAAGAACTGTTTTTTTATTTATTTGTGGTTTATTTAATGTCTGTAACTCACGGCTACAGTGTGTCAAATTCCTGGATGACAGTGATTAATGAAATGAAAAGCATGTGGAAGGAAGTGGCTGTGGCCTAATTTAAACTATTATGCGGGCACCTAAATGGAGGTATCGAGAAAAATCATGACAAACTCAGTCAGGATAGTCAGTGTCCCAGCCCAGATTCAAACCACGCAACTCCCAAATACAAGGGAGAAATGTTACCACCCAAATCAACTTGCTCAGTATTGAATAGAATAGTAGCCGTCTGGTCATCACTCATTTAGATTCTGTATGCAAGTCCTCTGACATGTTCTGCATTGCCTGAGTACTGAGATTCACAGAAATGTAATATAGATCTTGTTGTTATGTTCTGCATATTTTGGAGGACTTCCATATATCAACTTCCCCCACACCTTTATGACATAGTGCTTAATTAGTTGGGCACAAGGACAACTTTATTTAACTTAGTACTGTCTTTGATGTGGTAGTCCTCAACACAGATGATACCTCAATTGGCATAAATGCCCAAAACACAATGCAAATGTCATGCAGTAACTTGTCTCTAGAATCCCAAGCATGATCTTGGCTCAAACGGCTGCTCCTTCCCCACCCAATGATTTTCAGAAACTGTTCTGCATAATGGCTGGTCTTAGGCTATGTGCTGGATAACAGGAGCATTGATTCATGTCGGGAGCAAGAGATTTTTCTATCCTCCACAGCAGTCACAGATTTTTTAACCCAACCAGTCTCTGATCCAATGATATTTTGGGCACTATTTCCAGGGATAAAGTGGCCAAGATGCTTAGATAACAACCTGCCTCCATTTAGTGCCAAGGTGAAGTATCCATGAACCTATACCTCTATTTCCCCATGTCTCTTCATGCCATGGTACTTAATTAAGCACAGGGACATCTTTATCTTTACACCTTCTGAAAATTCGTTATTGAAAATTTTTAGAATTTTTTCAAAGTGTCACTGATATCCTTCACTGTAGCCTGTGCAGGACAAAGTGGGATACTGTTACAGATTATATATGTACCCAATTTCCTTCACCCAACTCAGAAGGTCGCAGGTTCAAATCCCGATGAGGTCACTGGATTTTTTCAATTGACCTAATCCTTCTAGCAGCACTATGGCCCTGGAGTCGACTCAGCCTCTAACAGAAATGAGTACCAGGAATTAATTAAATAATTTTCCTGGGAGTAAAGCACGGCCGGCACGTAAGGCTGACAACCTGACCGCCATCTGTGAGCCTACTGCCTAGATAATGTGGGACCCTCAACATCTCACAACCCTATGGGCCTTCAAGGCCTGTTACAGGGATAGCTTTACTTTTTTTTTTACCCAATTTCCTTACTTCACAAGCTAGAAAAAGCTTATGGGGCTGTGACTGTACATGTCCTCTATAACCCCAACAGATTTTTCTGAAACCCGATCACTTACACAATATATTCTTTTTAGTATGATGAAATGAAGATAACCTAAAAATGAACATTCTGTCCAGAATATTATTTGGCAACTCACCAACAGCAAGATGGACAGCTAAAGCATTCTTGTTGAGAGTAAGTGACCAGACATGTAGGTTATGCACTGTCCGTACCCCATCAAGAGCACTAAGGTTGTTGGCAATAGCTGTATAGTCGAGATGTCGTGGGAAACCCTCCATCAGGATGTGGGAAGCATCCCTCAAAACTGGAAGTGTTGTTGCAAGAACCACTAAGGAGAAGAGGAATGTGCAGATAGGGTCCACTAGCTTTACTCCTGGCTGAAAGCACACGAACAGGTTCTGACAAGATTAATATTTTTTTGAAACGTGTTTCAGCCAACATCAATTATACATCCTACTTCTGGCTGGGAATGGACTAAAACATTAAAAATATTGAAACTGAAGGATAGTGTGAATCCTGGTGTTTAACACTGGACTACCACATTCACTTGTACTCCCCTTCCTTTACCACTATTTCAAGCACTCAAAATTAAGGTGGGGGCATTACAGATTTCTTCTGACAGGTTACTGTGCTATGTAAAAGAAACTATCATACTTTTAGGACGTTTATTTTCCTATCTCACACACACACACACACATATCTATACTTCATGGAATATCTGTTTGATTTGATTACACCTTGACAATGGAAAAAAATTGTACCAGTCATCTCATCAATATTATTCCATTCTTTGACCGATAAATGATACTTCTCGTCCATGTCAGACACTTCCACTTGATTAACTCACTGTTCAAGATCCAACTAAAGATGATCCACAAGTTTCATCCATTCATTCATTCATCAGTAATCTGTCAGACGACAGGTCCACAGTCTCTTCCAAAACAGTTCCTACACTTAATGCGATCTTCTGTTTTTGGAAAGAGACTATCCAGGAAAAGTGATAATGTGGTAGTTTTTCCATTTGCTTTCCACATCGCAGTACAGCAGCCATTCAAACCACTCTGGTCATGCCTGTTGCTATACGAACTTGAACCATCTCGAGCATCATTCGTTCTGTGCTTCAAGTTGCTACTGATGATGCTGCTTCTGGCATCAGTTTTTGGTTTTTGGTATCTCTCTTCGTCTGTCCAGCAAGGGAGACCCTGCCAGTAGCTACGCTACCGCTGGTATAGCTCTCAGGGTCCTTGGCATACTCAAACCCCCTCACCACGATAAGGTGGAGACACACAAGGGGGCCACAAGTTTCAGATCAGGAAAATGACTAACAAACTTCGGGATACAGAGCTACTTCTTGGTAAATCAGTCTTGACGAAAGCATGGGAATCAAGCTGTCTGAAATTATTAGCACAATCTACAGGTCACTTTGCATAACATCTTCAAAAATGTCTGTATAAAACTGTGTTTTGGGAAAAACAGCCCCACACCATCAGAGAACAGTCATCATGTTATATGGTGAAACCCAATCATGAAAGGCATATCTAACATTACGAGAACACCAGTCATAGCAATGCCCGTCACTGCTGAAGAGGCAGTACTTCTACTCATAACTTCACTGGCCACTCCCCAAATGTCTACATATTTGTGTTCTATATATGGATAAATACTGTCTTAAGTGCAACAAATTTTTATTGTAGCTTTTACTTCTTTTCCTCCTCCACACTACATGTTTCGGCCCTAAATGGCCATCATCAGGTGTGTATCACCCACGTAGCTGTTACACTGCTTGTTAAAATTTAAAATTACTAGTCTTTCTAATTGTATAAAATCTTTGTTAATCTACACGCGTCGATTTGATTTTTAAATTAGCACTTTTTAAAACTTAATTCAAGTTAAAATGTCTATAAGATCTCTGTTCTTTCTTTTTCNTTGAAAAAGAAAGAACAGAGATCTTATAGACATTTTAACTTGAATTAAGTTTTAAAAAGTGCTAATTTAAAAATCAAATCGACGCGTGTAGATTAACAAAGATTTTATACAATTAGAAAGACTGGTAATTTTAAATTTTAACAAGCAGTGTAACAGCTACGTGAGTGATACACACCTGATGATGGCCATTTAGGGCCGAAACATGTAGTGTGGAGGAGGAAAAGAAGTAAAAACTACAATAAAAATTTGTTGCACTTAAGACGGTATTTATCCATATATATTGTGTGAGTGTAACAGGATGCTGAAATGTAATATATTTGTGTTCATTTGAAAATGTCCACCTGCCCTCTTTTTCTTTGTGGATGTGGCATGATTTATTATTTATAGTTATGTCTGTCAATGTTTGTTTTCTGTATATTTCCATTTCTATATGTCCATTTCTGTTAGTTATGTTTAAGTCTAGGTAGGTTATTTGGTTGTTTACTTCTTCGTTTATTGTGAATTGTAGGTTTTTATGTTGTCTATTGAACTGTTCGAGGATGCATTGGGGAGTTATTTTTGTGTGATTATATATTATGAAGATGTCGTCTACATATCTGTTGTAGTATTTGATTTTCTCATCTTCCAGCAGATGTTTTATTCTGCTTTGTTCCATGTTTTGTAGGAAGATTTCTGCCACTGTATTCGATATGGGCGAGCCCATGGCTACAACTGTTCTTGGTTTATAATATTTTCCGTTATATTCGAATAATAAATCATGCCACCCTAAAGAACAAAAACTAGCAGCATATAAAAACTGGATACACAGACTTCTTACACTTCCACTTGAGAAGGATGCTAGAAGCAAAGAATTAAACACTATTATTAATATAGCACTAAATAATGGCCATAGAAAGGAAGACATTATAACCTGCAATTAATGAATATTTCCTTTCATTAGCTGAGAAAACATATTTCAATAATAATAATAATAACAATCCAATATACTATCTGTCACGTGCTTTTAACAATTCATTTCCAAATATAAATGTCAAATTCTCAACAAGGAAGGAAACTGAAAACATTATTAAATCCCTTAAGCCCAAAAATTCACATGGATATGATGAAATCTCTACCAAATTACTTAAAGCAAGCTCTGTTTACATCAGTTCACCCTTGAATCATCTATGTAATAAATCTTTATCATCAGGTACTTT
This sequence comes from Cryptotermes secundus, assembly GCF_002891405.2. Classification (NCBI taxonomy): domain Eukaryota; kingdom Metazoa; phylum Arthropoda; class Insecta; order Blattodea; family Kalotermitidae; genus Cryptotermes; species Cryptotermes secundus. Next base: position 96,706 of record NW_019729928.1, on the reverse strand, counting down.
TCCTCAACGCTTAAAATACGCTGTAATGAAACCACTTTTTAAAAAAGGAGAGAGAAAATGCATCTCTAATTACAGACCAATATCCATATTGACTTCATTCTCAAAAGTCTTTGAAAAAGTTATGTATAATAGACTACTTGAACACTTAAATTCTAACAACATATTAGTCAAAGAGCAATTTGGATTTAGGAAAGACCTAACAACAGAAAAAGCAACCTATGAACTAACTAACGATATTTTAAGTGCTCTCAATGACAGATTAATTGTGGGAGGGATTTTCTGTGATCTAGCAAAAGCTTTCGATTGTGTTAATCATGATATCTTACTATCGAAATTAAATTTCTATGGAATAACTGGCAAAGCTAATGAATGGATCAAATCATACCTCAAAAACAGGTATCAAAGAGTTGAAATAAATAATAAAAACTCCAGTCATAATGCATTTTCAAACTGGGGAATTATAAAGCACGGTGTTCCACAAGGATCAATTTTAGGTCCCTTACTTTTTCTTCTCTACATAAATGATCTATCTAAAACCATCAACAATAAATCTAAACCAATTCTATATGCAGATGACACTAGTATAATATTTAAGAACTCTAAATTTGAAAACTTTAAAAATGACATAAATATTGTATTTGAAGCCTTAAACAGATGGTTCGAAGCCAATTTACTCTCATTAAATTTTGATAAAACCCATTACATATCATTCACAACTAAAAACAACCACCAAATTGATCTGGACATCAGTTATGCCAACAAATTAATCTGTAAAGTACTTGATACAAAATTCCTTGGAATACATGTAGACAGTACACTGTCTTGGAAAATACATATTGAACAAATTATACCTAAATTAAATGCAGCTTGCTATGCGATGAGATCAATTAAGCCTTTTATGTCACAGGAAACATTGAAGATGGTTTACCATGCCTACTTTCATTCTATTATGAACTATGGATTAATATTTTGGGGGAACTCTTCACATAGTGTAATAATTTTTAAAATACAAAAGAATATAATTAGAATCATTACAGGATGTAGAAGTAGAGATTCATGTAGAGAATTATTTAAGAAATTAAAAATTCTACCTCTTCAATCGCAATACATATTATCGCTTCTCTTATTTGTTGTTTACAACAAAGATAAATTCAAATTAAATTCTGATGTCTATAACATGAATACTAGACAAAAATATAACTTCCACCTACCCTCATCAACTTTATCAGTATATCAAAAAGGAGTCTACTTTACTGGCATAAAAGTGTTCAACAATCTGCCACAAAGTATTAAAAACTTGGGCAATGATACTAAAAAGTTTAAATCAGAGTTAAAGAATTATCTACATGCTCATTCCTTCTACTCTTTAGATGAATACTTCAATGTAAATAGAGAATGATGTAAAATTAAGTTATATTAATTTTTAAGCTAAAATTGCCTGTAGTTATGTATGTAACCTTTTGACTTGTTCTGTATCCAAAGGTACTAACCTACTTAGGATTTATAGAATGTAAATAAATTCCATTCAATTCAATAACAAACTTAAACAAAAGATAAGTAACCCGGATAATAAAGATGAAAAAGAACAACAAAAATGGGTCACTTATACCTACACAGGAAACTACATGTGAAAAATCACAAAACTATTAAAAAACACCAACATAACGATAGCCTTTAAAACAACACAAATAAACCCGTACGGGCATAGTGGTATATACAAATTAACATGCCAAAGTTGCCAAAAAGTATACATCGGCCAAACGGGTAGAAATCTAACAACTAGATACACAGAACACATAAGAAATATAAGACTAAACAAAGACGAATCGGCGTTTGCCCAACATATACTAAATAATCTCCATCAATACGGACCAATGACAGTAATTATGGAAATGATCAAAAAAGCTAAAAAAGGAGGCATAATGAATATAAAAGAGGACTTCTACATATATCAATTTAATAAATTCAATAAATTGATAGAAGAACAAAAGTATAAGAGAGAAAGTAATAGCCTACGTAATATGTTCGACCTCATAATACATCATCAGAACATGCCCACACTGACGTCACANTTTTTTTTTAATTAACATCAAGAAATTTTATATAATTTTTTAAAAAACTTTACATTCCCAGGAATGTTCTATTTTGTGTACTATGCATTGTAGCATATAAGTGTACGTACTTTACGTCTAAACAACTTATGTGATGGTGGTTTCCTGTTTGTAGTGATGTTTGCGCTCTGAAGATGGTCCACAGAGACCGAAACATGTAAGGGTGTTAACTTTTCAAAAACTTACAGGTCACATTGGACGGAGTGATTTATATTTGTAATTATTAGTGTGACGGACCAGAATGAAACAAATCAAACTTGTAATAATTAGTATGATATGTGGATCTATACATCCACTCCATCATGTCTTCATGGCGTAGCGCTTAATTAGTTAGGCACAGGGACAACTTTATCTTTACCTTTAATAGGCAGTATGTATACCTGTATTTATTGCATAAAATTACATATAACAAAAATTATGCAATTCCTATTTTTAACTGTCATTTTTATGATCAGAGTACCAAAATCAGTAAAAATAACATCTTATTTTGTATACACTGCTGACAAGAAGTATACTGTTTCAAATTATATGATCATGTAATCTAAAACATACATTTCTCTCCTAATGTATAAATTCGGCTGATAGTTGGGTATAATACTAATCTCCTTTAACATATCAGTTTCCAAATCTCCCTCAGAGTAATTTGCAATCTGACATAAATTTTTCTTCTACAGATGATGGAAATCTCAGGGTAAAATAAGACAGAACACAAAAATATCCCAGATGATCATACCGTAACAACAAAATAACTATATGGAGTGGAATTAGCAGACCCCTTCATCTGCCATACAAACATATTGACATGTGATGAGCTTACATAAAATTTAATGATGAAGGCTGACACAAGAACACCAATACTCTGGATTAGATCACCCAGAACATGGATCACTGCTGCCCGAACATTGATGTTATTTTGTTTGTTTCGTTCATTTCTTCGCGCCAACTGGCCATGGTGACTGTGGTGGTGACCCACATTACTACAGGCTCCATGTAACACAAGGCCCATCCTACAACAAAACAAACCATCAAAGTGAAAACAGTTTTAACATTGAAATGAGAAACAGAAGTTAAAACTGATGATATGAAGGGTAGATTCTATGAGGAACTAGAAAATATATTTATAAATTCCCTAAATGCCATATGAAAAATTTGCAATGAGATTTCAATGACAAAAGTATGTAGGGAAGACTTTATCACACCAACAATTTGGATTAAGCGTTTACATGAAATTAATAATGATAATGGAGTTAAAGTAGTAAACTTTGTCACATCCAAAAATCTGACTGCTGAAAGTATAATGTACCAGCATCATAACATTCATAAATTTACATGGACATCTCCTGATGGAAAGACAATGAAATTGGCCATATTTTGATAGACAGTATGTGCCATTCAAGTGTACCTGATGTCTGATCATTCAGGGGAGCAGATTGTGATACTGGCCACCATCTGGTAAAACTGACTAGTAATTATTGTGGGATATCACTGCTATGAACATCATACAAAATTTTTTCCATTGTCCTTTTCTCAGAGATTAAGGCCACTTATAGATGAAATTATTGGGGATCATCACTGTGGGTTTCAATATAACAGATTTTCTGCATTCATCAGATACTTACTTACTTACTTACTTACTTATGGAGCTGAGCCCTTTTTGAGGAGAAGCCAAAGATGAATGCATACAGGATATTGGTGGGAAAGTCAGAAGGAAATAGACCACCGGGAAGACCTAGGCGTAGGTGGGTGCACAATATTAAAATGGATCTTAAGAGAGATAGGATGGAATGGTATGGATCAGATTGATCTGGCTCAGGATAGGGACCAGTGGAGGGCTCTTGTGAGCACAGTAATGAACATTCGGGTTCCATAAAATGCTGGGAAATTCTTGAGTAGCTGCAGAATTGGCAGCTCCTCCAGAAGGACTCAGCTCCATGAGTGAGTAAGGAAGTAAGTAAGTGGGGTGGAACTAAGACCCTTGTACTGCGGCCACTTCTGGCTAATTGTACCAGCCCCAGATGATAGGTGAGGGTGATTGTGGAGCAATTGGTGGAAAGAAGATTGGCAAGGGAAACCGAAGTACTCGGAGAAAACCTGCCCCAGTGCCATGTTGTCCACCACAAATCCCACTTGACCAGACGCGGGATCGAACCCGGGCCGCTGCAGTGGGAAGCCAGCGACTAACCACTTGAGCTATGGCACAGCCTGGGAGATAACATAGCATATCATTAAGAAAAACTCAGAAATGTTAATTAAAGCTACTAAGGAGGTAAGTCAAAAAGTAAACACAGAGAAAACTAAGTATATGTTGCTGTCTCATCACCAAAATGTAGGGCAAAATCATGACATAAAGTTAACGGATCCTTCGAAAATGTGGTACAGTCCCAATATTTTGGAATGGTGGTACCAAATAAAAATTTCATTCAGGAGGAAAATAGGAGATTAAATTTGGGTCATGCTTGCTTCCATTGAGTCCGAAACTTTTCATTTTCTTATCTGCTGTCTAAAAACATAAAAAAAAAATTAGAATGTACAAAACTCTAATTTTGTCCATTGTTTTTGTATAGGTGTGAAACTTCATTTCTGACATTAAGGAAGGAACACAGACTGAGATTGTCTGAGAACAGGGTCCTGAGGAGAATATCTGGACCGAAGAGGAATGAAGTGATAGGAGGGGGGAGAAAACTGCATAACAAGGAGCTTCATAACTTATGTGCTTCACCAGGTATAATCAGAACAATTATTGTGTTTTGGGGCATTATCCATCATCTTGTTTCTTTAATAAAACACAACATGATTAATAATGTCCAAGAACACAATCACTGTATTAACATACCAACAACACAAACTTTTACACCTCATTAAGTGTAATTAGAATCATCAAGTCAGGGAGGATCAGATAGGCAGGGCATGTAGCACCCACTGGGACGAAGAGGAATGCATATAGGATTTGGATGGTAAAGACAGAAGGAAAGAGACCACCAGGAAGACCTACACATAGGTTGGAAGATATTAACACTTTGCAGACCAGCAATTTAAATATTTAAATTACCCTGGGGACAGGAATTTTTTAACCCACTACCCTAACTTGTGCACTGTTCACTTTAAAAATTAATATAAAATATCCTAATTAATTTTATGAACTAAAATTTTTGGAGAACACTTACCAATGCTTCTAGAAGTGCTTGAGAGTGTGATATTTCTGGAAACATTCCCCTTCTACCTGCACTTTCGTCGGAGCTACTTTCACTTATATTGTCTGTAGCCACAATTGTTTGTTGTCCTCTGCCACTGCCACTGTCAAATCACTATCACTACACGTCTCAGAAGGAATGTCAAATAGCTCACATCAGATAGCACGTCGGAGAACAAGTCAGCTATTGCTTGGTTTTCAACCGCTTCTGTCCTTGACTCATTGCGCAACTAACTTCCTGCCTGGTACATAAGAGCTTGAAGGGTCAAAGATAATTTTCCTTTGGAAGGGGTACCCAAACAGTGAGATCAAGTTACTGCCTACTAAGCAAACATTCCGGAATAATATTATGCAGTAGTCATTTTATTTGGGTGGCGCCAGAGAAAGGTATAATGTGTTACAATCTAACGTGTCCTAAAGTCATAAAAATATGCCACCGGTCCGCCACGTTTAAAAGCGCTGGGCATAAAAGTATGCCACCAGTCCACAAAGTGTTAAAATGAATCGTAGAGAAACAGGATGGGGTGGTATGGATTGGATTCATTAGGCTCGGGATAGAGACAAATGGAGGGCTCTTGTGAAGACGGTAATGAACCTTCGGGTTTCATAAAATGTTGAGAGATTCCTGAGTAGTTGCACAACTGGTGGTTTTTCAAGAAGGGCTCAGTTCCACGGAGTTAGTCAGTTCATCCATTAAAGAACACATTTTTTTCTATGAGCCACACTAATAGTTTAAAAGCACCACAATTGGTTCATGAACCATAATTTGATCACATCTGGTATATAATCATATTAACCATTGCCAGCAATGTGCATCTGTTGTACAAGAGACTGATGTTACAGGATTATATAGATCCAAAGGGTATGTAACTGCTGCCAGTTTCCATGTTTTCACCACTTTCACTTCCACTGTCATTTTCATTACTGCAATAATCACCATTTCGCTCTCCCCACACTCACAGCCATACCATTCCATTACCATCAAAATCAACATTATAATGTCTAGAATCGCACAAACAACAGAAGAATTCAAATGCTTTCACAGGTTACAGACCATTTTAAACATTTACAAATTGAGGATGAGCATAATAGGTGTATTATAAACTAATTCAAGGTCTTGAAGCAAGTCGTCTTCAGGGTTTAGGCGCCGTGTATTCTTCGTTTTGGCTGACGTTTAGGAGGAACGTATCGCCTCCATCTTCAGAGCAGGTGAACGGCTTGGAATGCAGAGAGCAGTAGCTGTAGCTACTCTGCATTCCAAGCCATTCACCTGCTCTGAAGATGGAGGCGATACATTCCTCCTAAACGTCAGCCAAAACGAAGAATACACGGCACCTAAACCCAGAAGACGACTTTCTTCATAGTCATCGCCGTGAAAACCTCAAAACTTACATAATTCAAGGTCTTATTTTGCAAATTCCTGAAGATACTTAAGTTGGCAAGTATTACACACTTTACACAACTAAAGGGTAGAGGTTCATAATTCTAATAAGGTTCAAAACTGTATCAGAAGACATATTAAATTTGTATGCAAATGACATTGGATACTGCACACATGCATAAAATGTTAAGCACAATGTTCTTATAAATCAGCTATAAATAAAATGAACTGTATTTTTCAGCTTAATTTGTATGGGTAATGAACAACAATAAGGACACAATGATTAACACAACAACTTGCCTTTACACTTTCAATAGATTTGACTTTTATTCATCCATTTGTTCACCCAAATAAAAACTGGTTCTAGTAAAAATGTAAAGGCAAGTTGATCTATTAATCACTTTCACAAGATCCAATTTTTATTTATCTAGAAAACTCCATGGTTTTATTCTGCAAGCGAACTGTGCAAGTGACCGCTGCTTGTCAGCGAAGTTAGTGCCAACTTCAGATAAAAAATTGAATCTATTTAAAGTGTAAAGGCAAGCTGATCTATTAATCACTGGGGTTCTATATAGAGCCACACAGTATGGAATGAATTGAGATATGCTAACAGATCTGCACCACTCATAGGAAATCTAAAGGCCTTGAAAATTATCTTGTTGCTCCAATGGAATGTGAAATGTACTCACACAATGTTGATGGCAACACCAATAGCTGCTACAATCATCATTGTGTCAGCCTTAATGTTGAAGTCCTGGTGAATGAACCGAAGCACTGCGAGATATATAAACACTCCAGTCATCACCCAAATGATGGAAATACTTAGCAATGCACCCAGGATCTCTGCAGCATAAATAAATTCATTTGTAACATATTATTCGCTGTGCATCATCGGGTTTAATCAAATTGTACCCAAGTGATTTACAACAGTTGTAAGAACTCTCATATTCATAAGAGGATTGTGGATATTATGAAAGATGACTAGATGACTATAGTTAAACCCTAGCTAAAGGTAAAGTTGTCCCTGTGCTTAATTACTTAAGCACCATGCCATAAAGATGTATGGGGAATGGAGGTATAGCTCCACTATTCTTCATCTCAATATTAGATGGAGGTGAGTGGACAGCTTCACGCTCCTGCAGCTTTACCCCTGGGAAACAGCCCACAGTTCCCACTGAAGAGATGGTTGAGTGAGCCCCAGAACCAGTCTGGACACTACGGAGAAAAGAAAAATTTTACCCCGCAGGCAACTGAACCCTGGCTGTTCAGCCTGTAGCCTGTCACTATACCAACTAAGCTATTCCAGGTCTGTGACTACCACAGATAATGTTCAGTTTAATGCTTTCACTACCTTGACTTTAATTTCTATGGTCCCGATATAATCATATCAGTAAATTCAACTCAGATTAACTTCTAGGGATTTTATTATATCCTGGTAGATGACAAACTATTGTGATTACAAGAGTTATGATCACACAAAACATTCCAGCCTTCCTCACAATAAATACTGTGACAAGATGATTGAAAAAGACAGCCACTACTAGGTTACAGCACAGTGAACATGCAATGACATCATTAAACAAGGAGTCATTCCTATGCAACAGCACATAAACAACAAATATGATGTGCTGTTTTCTATGGGTCTGACCTGAGGCTATATAATGTGGACCAACAGGACAAGCCAAGCAATAGAGATGTGGTCTTAAGGCTTCCAGAGCCATCAGACAGTGAAACATGGTCATGAGTTCTGTGAGACTGGGAACCAAGAATCACTGCCCTGGAGAAGGCCAGCTGCAGTCAGGCAGTCAGTTAATCCAGACAATTGTGGTCATGAGTTAAGAGTCGATAGTTAAATTAGTCGTGAGACATGCACCAGACAGTAGGTATGTAAGCAGGGGACAGAAGGCAATGGCCAGTGAAGACAGAGAAGACATGGCGTGTGTTGTAGTGAAAAGTAAAGAGGATGAACTGGTAAGAGCATTACAATTACTTTTAGTTACAATTCTAAGTGTTCAATAAATCCTATTACCAATACAAACTCTGTGTCTAGTCACTAACACGTGGAAATATTATCTGCAATGCAATTTTTTCTTATCTTATGACCTAAATGCACTGAAATTCTGATAAGCAGTACTTCAGAGGAATGAAGCTGTTTGAACTTCACAGGTAAAAATTCTAGACTCATTTCAGCCCATAATCCAAACTCAGCATTCCTTACTGGAGAATTGCATCATGTTCAGGATGACAATGACAGCCAGCCAATATCATATGCAATGAATATAGAGAATGTTTCTCCAGGAAGTTATGGCTGCTGAAGCATGGACATCAGTCACCTATGCCCAGTGCTTATGTCAGAAATGAGTGAGCCTCCAACTCCATGTTTTGCATATGCCATTGTAATGCAACATTCATACAAGTTTCACACATAAAACATCAACTATTTTAAATACATAACACTGTGAACAGCACATACCAGCTCGACAGTAGCCAAATGAAAATCTTCTTGTGGGGGTTCGTCTGCCCAACCAGATGGCAACCAAACTGACCAGAAAGCCCACAAAGTCTGAGAGCAGATGGGCTGCATCTGTCATGACAGCGAGGCTTCCTGCCAAATAGCCACCAACCACTTCTGCAACCTGCAGTGTTCAATCAGAAACAGCTCTCATGGAATTTATCTTGTATACTGGGGGTACCTATCTCACAATTTCTATTATCTGCTGCAGTAAATGCCAGAACAGTATATTTACAATGACAATATGACCCAGCTCAAATTACAATCCGTTTCATAACTACTGTTTCATAATACTCAATTTTTCACCCGACACTCACCCAACTACATGTTCTATTAACCAAGTCAGCAAATGTAAGCCTCATTACTTCTGAATACATGTATAGGTCACAACACGGCAGTATGCACTGGCTAGTCTGAGACAGAAATGAAGACTGATGATTGATTCTTGACGCTTTTAATGACACTCTTTCAACTGCAGAAATTAAAAGCATCTTATGAGTTGGAAAGGTGTTCATAATGATAAGTAAGAAATTGGGAAGGCCTTGTCATGATGTACTTCAAGATATAAGCCAATATTTGCTTGGAAATGTGCCAGTTCCCACATTCCTGTTTAAAAGAATGATGAGGAGGAAGGGTGGGGGAGGAGAAGAGTGACAGTATCACTCAATTTCTCTACTATACAGTTGGATATGAGTGAATACATGTATTAGATTGCTGTACCAAGACATACTTAATATCTCAGAAAAAATGCAGCTGCAATGAACATTTCCAAATTTGATACTGCATGTACAGGCTTGTGTACAACTCATTCCATTGCTTTAGGCATTTGTGGTCAGCATTTAAAGTCAGAGTAAGTCTATTTAATAATATTTGACAGTACAAAATATGATGTTATTAAATTTTGCAAGTAGGCTGTAAAGACAGTGATTGAAACTTATCACTTGACATGAATAACATTTGGAAGGCAACAATGACTCCAGTGAAAGTGATAAGAATCCTGAATGCACTTTAGCAAGTATAAATGATGAATCAGCAGCTGAGAATAATTTCCTATAGTTCATCTTCCTTGCATTGTGTTCTACATCATCTGATGCACTAAGCCCAACTTGAAATCCAGTACAGCTTTGTTAAAGAGACTTCTCAATTCCACTATGATAAGCTCGGTTCTTCATTACACAAAGGAAATCTAGGAATTTTCCCTTACTGAGTACTTCTGTCATTTTGAATCCAACTTGTTAATGTATTTTCCATATCTCAGTTACCCTTCTTCACCTACCTTGACTCTGACAATGATTGAGTATTCTGTGAACAGTTCTATATTCAGGTCAGTTACTTTTCAGACAGGAAACAACTTAATTTGCAAATTCCTTCTCACTATCATGAAGGAGTACAGATGGTGTTCATATCAACGTAAACATTTCATTCAAGATGTATTCCACATCACTTGTTGGCATAGATTCATGAGCTCTAAGGACAACAAAGTTTGTACAGCAGTCTTGATACAATAGTATCAATTTGTATTTTCAATCTGACTGAGACTAAAGATATATGCAATACGAGAATTTTATGAATAACTAACACTCACAGTATAAATATTATGTTTTTGGACATTATCCATGTCTTTTCTTTATCTAAATATAGAGTGCTGTTGAAATATAAATAGGGCAGTGTTTTAGATAAAAACAAGAGGATGGATAATGTCTAGAAACATAAAATTTGTACTAACACACCATCGTCACAAACTTTTAGAATTTACTCACAGTACAAAGTTAATTTAAAGCAAAGTACATTATTTAAAAAAAAGTATATGTGACCGAAATTGTGTTCTTATAAAACCTATAACAGGTTACAAAATTGTGGAACATATGGCCTTGTTAATGATCCTTGTATCAGAATATATCAGGTTGAACACAATTATAGATTAATGATTGCTGTATTTGAATTCTTGTAAACTATACCAATTAAATTATAATACAACAGTATTTTTTTAAATCTGAAAAAAAAATTAAGTGGAATAATAAACAATATTATATTTAAGCATCCTGTTGCACTTTATATGATATATGATATAATTCCATCCTAAAGACGAAGAAAAAAACGAAAGACCTATAAATATAGTTTGCACTTAGGACGGAGTTATATCATATATCGAATACTAAACATTTGTAACATTTCTTTTACTTAGTTCCTGACCAAAATTTCTCCATTTCAAATAGACACTCAGCATCTATTACATACTTAACAGCTTTGCCTTCATGTGATGGTCAAAGAAGCAACTACTGTCCATATATATGCAGACCTTGCATTTCAGATACTGCATATATTTCTTGTAATCTACAAAATGAATGCACACAACACTGCATTCATTTTGCTGGGGCGGTGAAGTCTACTAATGCTGGTAACATTATTTGCTGGTACATCAGATGGCCTCTTTGGATAAGGGTGTTTCATATAGCATGTGCCAGCATGTTCCTCACTACAAATGAATCCCATATGTGGCAGTGTACTGGTTTGAGTGACTATGCTACAAGCCGGAAGGTCGCAGGTTCAAGTCCCAATGAGGTCATTGGATTTTTTCAATTGACCTAATCCTTCCAGCCGCACTATGGCCCTGGGGTTGACTCAACCTCTAACAGAAATGAGTACCAGGAATATTCTTGGGGGTAAAGGGCGGCCAGTGTGTAGAGCTGACAACCTTGCCACCATCTATAAGACGATTGTCTAGAAAATGTGGGAACCTCAACATCTCACAACTCTATGGGCCTTCACGGCCTGTTGCAGGGATACCTTTACTTACAGCTTACATTTCTGCAATGACACACACATATCATAAGGTTGAAACTGTGATTATACACGATTAAGTCTACTGCCATGTATTTTGTCCTTGGGATGTGGAGTATTTGCTCTATTCAGGAACTGTTGAGCCGCAGAACCCTCAGGGCATGCTTGCAATGGGAGTTTTGTGCATTGTATCTGCATGTTGCTAGGTGACAACTCTGTGAATGATTGGATGGCACAAAAGGAAGTAGGAGTCACATGACCTCTGCGATTCTGCAAGTGATGTCACATACCCCCACTCAGCCCATCGCTACACAACGCTCAGTAAACACCCCTCCATGCTAGGCTGTGATATCACGCAACAGTGGTAGCTATCACATAACTTATTTTTTAATTCACTTAGTGTGGGTGGAGTCCAGCTGGGTCCACTTGGCACGTTGGCCGCTGTTTGGACTATTGTACCTGCCGCAGGTGATTATGATGTTGGAGAACTGGTGGAATGAAGGTTGGCAGGGGAAACCGAAGTACTCAGAGAAAACCTGCCCCAACGCCACTCTGTCCACCACAAATCCCACTTGACCAGAACTGGGCTCGAACCTGGGCTGCTGCAGTTGGAAGCCTGTGACTAAAAGCTTGAGCTATGGTGCGGCCTAACTGGTTTCTATGGAGTCCGTTGCTGGGTAATCGCTCAGTAAACACGTTCCAACAATATGTGCTGCCTTCTGCATGGTCAGTGTGGAAGCCATATAACGAGAGTATTCGGCAGCATGTTCAACATGCCTGCATGGAGGTGAGTTCGAATACCTCCACCGTGACCCTGCGAGTTGTAGGAGGCGATGAAAAGGGAAGTCTCAAATCCGAAACAGTAATATATGGTCTCGAGTACCAAGGGACTCGGACCCGAGAATAACTGCGCTGGCAAGGACCAGCAGCATATACAAAAGACAGACTCATCCTCTCGTCAGAGACGGCGCCCACAAAAAACAAGATCATAACTGTCAAATAGTAATAAAAATCTGGTCACAAGCACCAGATGAGTACTTTATGCCAAGACAGACTAGCCGACTGACCGTTGGTCATAAAATGAGACTGAGACTGAGACTGAGACTCATGTTCAACAGAAAATTCAATGGAGGTGGGATAGGGAGCTGGTGGCAAGAACAGATAAGGGTCAAACTCATGCAAGAATTGAAAGAACAGGTGCAGAAATCTGCTCTGTAAAGCCTGTACTGACAGAGGACTTGTGTGTGGTGCAAAAGGAAGAATTTTCAATAACATGTTACATGTGTGAAATATACACTTGACGAAAGGCCAAATGTATTAATAAGAGACAACCCCTTCTTCTCGTCAGAGAGGATATTACATAAGGATTATTACCGCAAGAGTACAGTTGGAAAAAAAATCTCTGGTTGTGGGCCTCAAGGGACCTGATGCCAAGACAAACTGACTGGCGGTAATCCGCCAGTCATAAAGTAACTTTGACTTTTAACAGATGCCAGACGATGGCCAGCCAAGAAATGATGGAAACACATCTGGAATGTGAGGAGCCAGCCTCAGCAGACATGGAGGCCTGCCAAAAAGACGACCGCCTGCCATGAAGCGACAGAGACAGATGCAGTGAGGACTGAGCGCAATTCAGGAATGATGCAGCCTGTAGCGGAGCATCACGAGGTCCCCACCGTTCAGGAGTGGCAAGGAGCAAGAGAAATTTCATCAAGAAATATTTTACCAGGGACAATACTGAACAAAACACCCGGAAATGAACATTCTAGAAGAGAATGTGGAAAAGCCTGAGATACAACAATGGTATAAGGGACCAAGGCCTAAGACTGCACCTGTGACATAAAAGGGAAGTCAAGAAGACCCTCAAGAAGGCCCTATGGCTGGAGATTGGGAAACAAGCAACTAGGATTTCCAGCGCGTTGCAGACAATCAAGAGCTGGACATTGTGGAGGGGTCAGCCCTCTCCGAAGCAGAAAAGGGAGCAACATTAACATAAGAAGAGCCGGATATGCGGGAGCACTGGTGAGGAGTTAGACCCCCACTGGTGGGTGAGTGAGTGAGTGAGTGAGTGAGCGAGAGAGAGAGAGATTGGATGATGGCGATATCTCTGGATGTCCTAGCACCTTAGCAGTGAACCGCTTGGGATGAGCTGGCCTTAAGGAGGAAGCAGATGTAGCAGTAGGAGAACAGACAATGGAAGGAAAAAAATACCGAGTCAGGGAAAAAGGATACATTGCAAGCACAGCCCTTGGATAAAAAGGAACAGGGATGCACAGTTAGGCTATTTGGGATGAACAGCCTTAAGGAGGGAGCAATGCAGCGTATTTGCTCTATGCAGGAACTGTTGAGCCACAGAGGCCTTGGGGCATGTGTGCAACGGGAGAGTTGCGGATTGTATCGGCGTGTTGCTGGGCAACAAACCTGTGAACACTTGGATTGCGCAACAGGAAGTAGGGGTCACGTGGCCTCTGTGAATTTGTACGCTTTGATCAAGGAATGTTTCAGCATTCATGACTGTTTCCTTCACGACTTCCACATCTCGAAAGATATCTTCAAATTCCTTGAGAGTGAACTCCTTCAGTCACTGCGACTGTCACCTGAATATTGTCTTCACTGTCTTCCACTTTGTTTTGACTTTGGCCTGCACCTTTCTGTAGTCGAACTTCCGGTTTACTATCTTCACATTTCCCCCACCAGGCTTGTGGCTCATGTTGCTCCTTCTTTGTACCTTGGACTGCCCTGGCTCAAAATTTCGGGGTAAGTGCACAAAAATCAGGGCCTTGGTGAGTGGAAGCTCGACAAAGTTCTTGTTCCTGCTTCAATGGCTGCCCTAGTGTTGTCGACGAACTTCACGTATTCTAGATAGCGTTCCAGCTCTTCCCTAGGCACATGGTATGAATTCAGTTGTCCCTCGGATACAGTAGTTCACATATTTCTTCTGCATTCTGAATCGTCTCCTCTATTGAATGCATCTCACTCCATACTTCCTCACAGTGTTCTTCTGCTGCCTTCATTGATTTCTCCAGTAAAAGCACCTTCTTCCGTAGCTGCTCACGGCGTTCTTCTTCTGCCTTCATCATCTTCTTTATTCAAGATATCTCAACCTGTTCACAAGAATGGCGATCATTTTGTGTGTCTTGCAGGTTCTGTGCCTGTTCTTCCAATTCTTGCATGAGTGTGACCCTCATCTATTCTCACCACCAGCTGTAATATCTTCTGTTCTTGCTCCCTATCATGCATCCATTGAATTTTCTGTTGAACAAGCTGCATTATCAGCTGAAATAGAATATAGATGAGGACCATCCACAGCAGGTTAGAAATCTCCCAGACAATTCGCGCATGTTCTCCGAATTGCCATCACGACACTGTTTCCATTTTGATTGTTGTGGCTGAAGTTAATCCTTTGTCAGCTGCTGAATATAAGATGGCTAATATGTCACTTTCTGGTATTACTATTGTTGCTATCTTCTTTACGTGTGTACTCTTCAAAGTCTACAAATAAAATGATGTGTCTCTCCCTGCTTCAGTTATGGAATATACAACTCGTATCCAATCACTCCACAAATCATCTTATCAGTGTGCTTTCACTAGCCTTCAAAATTCATTTCTTGACAACAGATTTTTCAGTCTTGCGGTAACTTCAAGTAAACAAATAACAAAACAAACTCCGTGGTTTTCGTCTGCAAGCAAACTATACCGACCGAACAACCACCACTTTTTGGCAAAGTTAGTGCCAACTTTAGCGGATAGAGGGTGTTGTGTGGTCAGAGCAACGAATCACCCACGGCCATGAATTTAGGTTTTCTAGACTGGAGGTAACTTCAAGTATCACTGTAAATACAGTGAAATACAGTTTCTGATAACTGTGTTATATTTTGAGATATTTTCTGAATGTGATATGTGATCTACTATGGCTTTTTCCATACCCTGCCTAACAGAATCTATAGAATGCATCTGTATCACTCACCATGAAGAGAAGGCACATGAGTGTGGCTGCAAGAAGCTGATGCCATGCTCCAGAGCTTCCACGTGGTAGTGCTGTTGCCATATGACAGTGGTCTATTTCATCATTGATGAAGTTGGAGGGATTCACTGTTACATTGCAAAATCCCTCCTGAAATTCAGAACATAACCAAAATTAGGAAACATCTCACATTAATACTCATCCAAGTATAAGCACACAGATGTTCTCCAAAAACCTCACAAAGCATTTCAAGGGTTCTGGTAGTGAATTTAGCGAGTCTCATGCACAACTTGATGCAGACATGTTGCTCAATTTTGCCATCCATCACAAACAAAATGAAACAAGAAGTCAAAAAAACACTCATGTAAAAACAACTCATGTTCACAGTGCTGTATCACATGACACACTGATGCAGTAAACTTGAGGAAGTGTGACCCTGGCCTTCTCTCTCATCTTCTTTCACCAAGGCAGTTACAACAGTAACAGCCAGGGAACTTTCCAATACCACCTCATAGTAGAGTTCACAATGTGTTAATTATCTCTGCCAACTGCACCTAGGAAACTATATTCATGCTATGTGTAACATGGTAACCTGATCTGGCCAGTATCTGTAAGAATGTATGTAATACACAAAAGAGAATAAAAAAAAAAACTTGGACAAAATTACAGAACCTAACAAAGGGTATAATTCATGTAGTGTGTATATTTTGTACAAATACTTTTTATACAATTACATTTAGTTTGACAACATTTAACAGATCCTAGGAGTGTGAAGCTTCCCACACCTGTTACTATCCCACATGCTTACTTTTATACAAGATCCAGCAAGAGCCACAGAAATAACATAAAATATAAAAATATATAATGTCATCTACCATCAGTAATGTCAGGGGAAAACTTTTCATATTATTTCATACTGAAAATTCTGAATAAAATATTGTGACGTGGATGACGCAATGGGAAGTAGGGGTCACGTGAACTCTGCAGTCTGCGAGTGACGTCACATACCCCCACCCCTTCCATTACCACGCAACGCTCGGTAAACACCCCCTCCCCCCACGGTGACGTGACCAAGGGATGCCACGGTTGCTATGCAGCAGTAAACAACTCCCGACAGCGCTGCTAGGCTATCGGCAAACATGGCGTCAGGCAACAGCGGTACCTATCACGTAACTGTTTTCTGTCTTGTCTGTGCCGAGGCTAAATAAGGAGCAGCGAACACTATTCAGAGTTAGTTAGTAGTTAGTTACTAGTGTGTCATCAGGAGTGACACAGTTAAAATGCAGCAACCACCAAAGACAGCTGAAATGTAGCCGTCACCGGAGACAGCTGAATTGGAACAGTCGCCGAGTTCAGTTGTAGCGGAAAGAAGAATACCAGAACGTGTGATTATAAGTGATAGTGTGAGAAGCAGATGCTTGGCTCACAAGAGAAGTAATTGGGAGTGTGTAATACAGTGACACTGGTATAGCTCCCGTATCCTACTGTGAATACGTGTAGACTACTGAGGACAGAGTGGACAGATTATTGTGTAGGCTTGTAAATTGTGTAACCCCGTAACAGTGTTATAATTAATTGTAGCCAAGACTTGTAGATTGTTAAATAAACCAATTAACAATCTGAACGGCGTCTTCAGAAGCAAAACACGTTACAATATAAACACAGTATGGCGGTAGCATAGTTGGTTGAGGGGATATGATACAAGCCGGAAGGTCGTTGGTTCAAGTCCTGATGAGGTCATTGGATTTTTTTCAATTGACCAAATCCTTCCGGCCGCACTATGGCCCTGGGGTGGACTCAGCCTCTAACAGAAATGAGTACCAGGAATTAATTAAATAATTTTCCTGGGGAGTAAAGCGCGGCCGGCACGTAAGGCTGACAACCTTATCGCCATCTTTGAGCCAATTGTCTACATAATGTGGGACCCTCAACATCTCACAACCCTATGGGGGTTTCACGGCCTGGTACATGGATAGCTTTACTTTTTTACGGCAGTTCAGGAGTAACCTGAATAATCAGAAAAGTCACTCTGCTACACACCCCTTATCTCAGCCAAGCTGAAGATGCCCCTGTGTTTAATTGAGAATGTATGGGGGAGTGCAGATATAGCTCCACCATTTTTTACCTTGGCAGTAGATGGAAGTGAGTGGCCAGTTTCATGCCCTGGTTGCTTTACCCTGGGGAGAGTGCCCATGAAACACATTGGATGAGGGACTGGGTGGGCCCCTGAGCCAGTCTGAACACTGTCCTGTCAGGTATCAAACTCCAGCCATCCAGCCCATAGTCTATCACTATACTGACTCAGATATCCTGGATCATCCTCATCTCCGGATACACTAAAAAACTAGGCACGTTTCAGACAAAAGTTACTCATCTGCATAAGATAAGTGTTAGAGCTGTGTACAAGTTTTATTATAAGAAGAAAAGAAAGAAACAAGAACAGTGACTTGTAATGTTACTATCTGCTAATCTCCCCAAGTATAAAACTGAACAGTGGTTACATAAGAGACAGACACAATTGCTGCTGTCTCATCACCAAAATTCAGGGCAAAATCGTGACATAACGATAGGAAACAGATGTTTTGCAAATGTGGCACAGTTCAGATAATTGGGAATGACGATAACATATCAAAACCTGATTCAGAAGGAAATTAAGAGGAGATTGAACTCATCTAATGCTTCCTACCATTCAGTCCAGATCCTTTTGTCTTCCTATCTGCTGTCAAAAAACATAAATATTAGAATATCCAAAACTATAATTTTGCCTGTGGTTCTGTATGGGTGTGAAACTTGGTCTCTGACATTAAGGGAAGAACATAGACTGAAGGTATTTGAGAACTGGACTTAAGAGACTTAAGAGAGATGAAGCGACAGGAGGTTGGAGAAAACTGCATAACGAGGAGCTTCATAATTTGTACTCTTCTCCTAGTATAATTAGAATGATCAAGTCAATGAGGATGTGGTTGGCAGGTCATGTAGCACGAATGGGGGAGAATAGGAATGCACATAGGAAATTGGTGGGAAAACCAGAAGGAAAGAACCACTGGGAAGACCAAGGCGTAGGTGGGTGGACAATATTAAAATGGATCTTAGAGACACAGGATGATATGGTATGGATTGGATTGATCTGGCTCAGGATAGGGACCAGTGGAAGGCTCTTGTGAACATGGTAATGAACCTTCGGGTTCCATAAAATGCTGGGAACTTCTTGAGTAGCTGCAGAATTGGCTTCTCCTCAAGAGGGGCTCAGCTCCATATGTAAATAAGTAAGTAAGGTTACATAAGAGAACAATCTTCTGTTTAGTCAAATACAAACTCCAGGAAAACTTCAAAGTTATACAACTTTAATGAGCAAAATACTAAAATATATTATTTACATTCAAGAATGCCTTTTACGCAATATATCTTCAGAATAAAGATTACATTCCTTGACAGTTCTTCATTGTCTAAAAGAACATGGCACATGTGCAAATACTTGTATGAGTTGTGCTGCAGTATGATAAGATAATGTATAACTGTAATGAGGTCAATTAATTACACATTTACCTGAGTTCCATACACTGCAAGAACCTGATACTATGTGGTATGGGCCTATATAAATTTGGACTTAACTCGTTAAAATACCATGGTCATCAACATGCTAATCCACTTTATGTATGAACATCGGGCTACAAAGGGTTGGAATCAGTTCAGCACTGGTGCCATACATTTTCAAGTATTATGAAACATTGGAAAATGAATACTTCATGTTATCTGAATAACCTGATGTTACAGCCAACTGCGGAAGAACATATGAGAAAAATTCCATACATTTTCACTTATCAAAATGTCTGGAATCAAACAAGATTCACTGGTGTGAATCTTACTACAACATAATTATGTAGTTTCAAGACATTTACGATGGGGTACCCAAAAGAAACCAAACTAATTTTTTTCTGGGCAGAGCTTTTGTAGTACCGCGTTTTGCCGCTATGAGCGCATAGAGCTAACATTCCTGAGTCGATAAGCCGACTACTGTTGCTTCAGAATGTAAGGACTAGTTTCGGCAGAGTTTACAGTGACAACTGTTTTGTGTGATCGTCGTTTTTGCAATGGGTGATTTTCGTGAACAGCGTGCGGCGGTGAAGTTCTGCTTTTTGCTTGGGAAAAGTGGAACAGAAACTCTTGAAATGTTAAAAACGGCGTACAAGGATGATGCTATGGGGAAAACTCAAGTATTTGAGTGGTTTTCCCGTTTCAAAAATGGTTAAATGTCAATTGATGACAAACCTCGTTCTGGTCATCCTTCCACGGCCCCTACACATGAAAATGTTGAAAAAAATCGTGAAATCATCAAGGAAGATCGACGAAGGACCATTGAAGAAATTGTGGAGCTGTCGGTAGTGACTTGGAGCTCAGCAACCAGATTTGTGGCAGTCGGGTGACTGGTTTTTCCATCATGACAATGCCCCTGCTCACACAGCCCTGTCTGTACGACAATTCTTGACCAAAAATGGTATGACCCCTGTTCCTCACCCTCCATACTCACCCGACCTTGCCCCGTGCGACTTTTTTTTGTTTCCTCGAATGAAAAGAGACATGAAAGGAAAAAACGATGGAGGCGCTGTCAAGCATCTCAAAAGATGAATTTAGACAATGTTTTGAAAAATGGAATAAAAGACTAGACAAGTGTATTGGTGTAAGTGGAGAGTACTCTGAAGGGGATTGAAGGTTTGTGCTTAAAATTTGAATAAATAAGTTTAAAAAAAATAAATTCTGTTTCTTTTGGGTACCCCCTCATACATGAAGCCATACAGTATGATGTACATGGTTGAAAACTGGATGTTTGTACAGAATTTGATGTAATTTGTAAACTTACATATGATACCTCCCAATGTGCTAACTGTGCAGAAATCAAATTTGGTATAAATAAGTTTCAAACCTACAGTTACATGGAAAGTTTTATTCCAGAGGTTTGCAGGCACAAAAATATGTTGTTTTTTTCAAGCAGTTCATGTGCACTACATGGAAGCCATGACAGTTCAGTTGGTGTGGTGATGGGCTTTGTGCTGGACAGCTGGGGTTTGGTCCCTGGCAGGGACAAGAGATTTCTCTCTTCTCCACAGCATCCAGACTGGCTTTAAAGCTCACCCAGCCAACTATCCAATTCATTCATTTATTCACCGTCCATAAATCCTGTCGAGAATACATTCTCATGCGAATGCGGAGATTGTCCTAGTTACAGTCACAGCTAAGAATTACAGTTGTCATCCAACAGCATAAACACTTGTAACAAAATACTGATAAACATATACAATATAATAAATAAGTTAATTTTAGTAGGAAAAGTAATGGCAAACCTTATACAATTTGTACAGTTTTATACAAGTCTATTAATTAAAAAATGCAATAGTTAAAATACAATGTCATTAATGAGTACTGTATAACATACACCTACATTAATAGTATAATAAATTTAAATA
This sequence comes from Cryptotermes secundus, assembly GCF_002891405.2. Taxonomy (NCBI): domain Eukaryota; kingdom Metazoa; phylum Arthropoda; class Insecta; order Blattodea; family Kalotermitidae; genus Cryptotermes; species Cryptotermes secundus. The sequence goes on along the minus strand of NW_019729928.1, from coordinate 75,305 downwards.
ATTCATATTCATATTCATATTTATTTCAAGTTCAGTTGATCCATACATGAGTTGAAAGTACAAACTGTTGGATATAGAACGTGTCACAAAGTAAATACTAGTCTAAGTTCCCAATCATTGGAACAGAGTCAAAATACCCGATAAGAACGATATATGATACAGTACACACATTATTAAAATTTCATTTAAATACAATAAGATAAAACCATAAATTAAAAGTACCAGTAACATATGTATTCAACAATGACTTTAACATGAAGTAAAAAAAAAAAACAAAAAACTAATTACCCTGAGGAAAGTGTCACAACCATCACTTAAAAGCTACAGTATACCAAAGAAACAACCTATGACCACACTTCACATCCAACAAATTGGTTATACCAACCACTGGTCTATACAATACATTCCCAGAATCATGATGCATAACAATAGTACTGTAAACCGTCCTACATGTACCAGCCCCACCAATCAGCCCACAATGCATACAACAAAATGTAATAAGACATCCCACTTCCTAGTATGCCTTCTATACAGGACTTCAATATGCAAAGGGGTGAAAATCACCCCATTCACCCATCAAATAACTCCCGTAGTGAGTAATAGGATTTCTCCAAAAGATATCTCTTTAAAGCTAATTTAAACTGTTTCTTCTTGTTTACTAGATCCTTTAATGAGGATGGAAGCAGATTGTAAGTCTTAATGCCCATATAATAAACCCCTTTTTGATAGCTGGATAACCTTGCTTGTGGCAACTTCAAATTGTTTTTACTTCTAATGTTTATACTATGTAGATCAGTGTTGGTTTTAAATAACTCAATGTTATCTATTACAAAAATTAATAACGAGAATATGAGTTGAGAATAAAACGGTAAAATGTTCAAATCCTTAAATAAATTTCTACAAGAGTCTCTTTTCTTAGAATTAGTAATAATTCTAATTACCCTTTTTTGAAGCCTAAATATATCACCACTATGAGAAGAGGTTCCCCAAAAGATTATTCCATAAGTCATAATGCTATGAAAATACGCGAAATAAATCCTCTTTAGTGATTCGGGTGATACAAAGGGTTTAAGTGTCATAATTGCATATGTTGCTTTACATAATTTAACCTTGAGATCCTGAATATGTTTTTTCCAGGATAGGACACTATCGATAGTAATACCCAAAAATTTAGTCTCCATACAATTGACAATATATTTATTATTATAACTGATGTTTATCGGAATTTCTGGAGTATTAGTCGTTTTGAATTGTATATATTGGGTTTTATCAAAATTCAATACTAGAAGATTGGTACTGAACCACTTATTTATTTGATCAAATACTAAGATAAGGTCTTCTTTGAAATTTATAGAATTAGGGTTGTTGACAATAATACTTGTATCATCAGCGAAGAGAATTGGATAAGAGGACATATTTACCACATAAGGAAGATCATTAATATATAACAAAAAAAGCAGCGGTCCAAGAATTGACCCCTGCGGAACACCGTGTTTGATCTTACCCCACTCTGAGGTCCTCTTAACTTTTACAGAGTTCTCTTCAATAAGGACTCTTTGATATCTGTCTTTAAGATATGATTTCATTAACAAGTTAGCACTTCCAGTAATCCCATAAAATTCTAATTTCTTCAATAATATATCGTGATTAACACTGTCGAATGCCTTTTCTAAATCACAGAATATACCTCCCACCACAGACTTGCTGTTCCATGCTTGTAGAATGTACTTTAATAAAGTAAATATGGCTTTCTGAGTGGAGGAATTACTTCTAAACCCAAATTGATCTGTAGATAATATATTATTATTAACGACATGTTCTAATAATCTTGCTAGTATAACTTTCTCAAATATTTTTGAGAAGGATGTCAATAGTGAAATTGGTCTATAGTTCTTAATATCTTTTTTATCACCCTTCTTATAAATTGGTTTTATTATGGAATATTTCAATCGAGATGGAAATTTACCTGATAAGATTACTCTGTTGCAAATATAATTTAATGGGGCAACAATATATGGAGAGCTTATTTTTAGTATTTTGAGGGAGATTTCATCGTATCCAGATGAATTTTTAGGTTTGAGATCTTTGATTATTTTTGCAATCTCCTTAGTCGATGTCCGTTTCAGATCTAGTTTTGGAAAAGGTTTCTTAAAGGCTTTGAAAAGGTAGTCCATACAGTTCTTATCAGGAATATCATTCCTATTTATATTAGATCTTATTTTATCTACTACAGAGAGAAAATAATTCTGGAAAACATCAGCTATATCACTGCGCTTTTCTCTTGGAGTCTCTGAATTATATGCATCTATGAATTGCAATAATCTATTGTCTGATTTTTTCCCTGTTATGGTTTTAACAATTTTCCACGCCATTACCATTTTATTACTTGAATTAGTTATTAGTCTATCATAATTAAGTTTTTTTGCTGCTTTTATTACCTCTGTTAAAGTTCTACAGTATAAATTATAATGCTTCTTTAGATTATTATCCTTATGATTCCTACAATGTAAATAAAGTCTAGTATATAGTGATATAAAAATTGTGTATACCTAAAATAAGTAACTAAAAACTAGAACACAGGCCGACAATCTTGCCTTCTTTAAATTGTAAAGTAAGACAGTTTCTCGCATCTTAAAAAGATTTATAACTAAAATATTCCTGTAATGAATAAAAAGAATGTAAATATAAAAATTGTTTTAATTGTACCTCAAAACTCTTAGTGTCACTCAATATATCCTTAATATCTTGTGGTAGATTATTATAGACCTTTGTTCCTAAAAAATTAACTCCCTTTTGGTATTAACTCAAATTTACAAGAGGCTGATGGGTATACCAATGGGTATGAGAGGAGAGGGGATCTTCCAGGGGCTAATGTGAATCTGACCACTCACTTTCATCTCATACTGAGGTCAAGAATGGTGGGGTTATACCTCCACTCCTCCATATGTCTTCATGGGGTGGTGCCCAATTAATTAAGCATGGGAACCACTTTACCTTACCTTTACCTGCTGCTATATTTCATCTGCTGTCTAGGTTTGTGTTGCTGTCACAGCACATTACAAAAGGAATTGCTTCTTGAACAAACTGTTATCAACCACATCATCATTTGTTAGTGTCTGGACTTCAATTCAAATGTTTGGGATGGATTTTGTAACATCTTTAATATATCCATACATTCATAATTGTAATATCATAATATTCATCTATGTAAACTACGTAACTAACTAATGAATTCACTCACTCCATGGAGATGAGCCCTTCTTGAGAAGCCACCAATTGTGCAGCTACTCAAGAATTTCCCAACATTTTATGGAACCTGATGATTCATTACCATGTTCACAAGAGCCCTCCGCCAGTCCCTATCCTGAGCCAAATGAATTCAGCCCAAAAACCCCATCTTATCTCTTTAGGGTCTATTCTAATATTGTCATATGTACGAGCGTGACTGCAGACAATGTTTTCTTTGGTAATTGAATTTACAGAAATCTTAAAGATCTGTGACCACAAGTAATTATAACCATTACACTAATTCAGACTCTTTACAGTTCACTAGAGTACACACTTAAGTCTTCTCAGTCTTCTGGTAACAGCTTACAAAGGTAGACAATCCCCTTCGTCAGGATCCTTGAACTGTACTTGGCCTCAGCTGCCAGCTTGTAACAGCATCAGCTCATGACTAAACTTCAGCATTTCTCTGACTCATTCACCAACCAACTCACTCCACTCCACTAACTGTCTGTCATAACATCTCAGGACAGACAGCATAGAAAAAAAAAGTTCCTCTGTTGTTGTCACTGCCAAGTAATGATCGCTGTCTAGTTGTTCAACGGTTGTAGCCTAGCAATGGGTCTATATGCCACACTGTGCCCTCCTTAAGGCTACTTGTACTTGTGACGTCTGTGATCAGCCTCACCTTCCTTCCCCATGGCTCAGTTCTCACAGTGATTACCTTCCAACTGCCCCGCTGCTCCATCATTAAGACTGTTTGTGCCAAGGAGTTCCCTGATAAAGTGCAAGCACGTCCAGGTGTACTCCCATCCTCAATCTAGGGTTCTGCTGGATCCTGTACACCATGATGTTTATCCACGTGACTACCATGTATGGCCCCTTCAATGGGGATTGAAGCTTGTGTGACTTTCCTTTCGTCAGGTGGGCCAACAGAGCCATACATCATCAGTCTCGTGGTAGCCTGTGCAGTTGACAAGTGTCGTAACGACATGGTCACTGGCCAGTTTCAGGTGTTGGCAGGCATAATTGTGGACGTTGTGTAGATGGTCCACTAAATCTGCCACGTGATCAACTGCGGGTTCTTCCTTGTCAGGGGGGCAGTGCCCCAAACAGCAGGTCGCAGGGTAGTCAGAGTTCTCTTCTGAACACTAGGCTAGTCAGGGTCAAGCATGTAGTATTGTAAGTTGATGTCCTATAAGCAAGGTGAAAGGTGGGCAATCTTCCATCCCAATAGCTCTCGTGCAATGCAAAGACCTTTCATAGGTGCTCCTTAACCATTCTGATGTAGTGCTCAACCATGCTGTCCAACTGCAGGTGCAGGGGGTGAGGTGCAACTTTGGAGAATCATCAAATATACAGGATTCTTCAAAAAGGTATGAAATTGTATCACTACAAAGTTCAAATGCAATAGTCTAATGGTGAGGATAATAATAATAAAAAAAAAAATTTACTTCTGTGGCCCATATCTGCATTTTGAGAGGACTTGGAATTCTGAAAAGCATATGGTTTACAGACAAGGCTCGTTTTCATATAAATGGCTATACTAGCAAGAATATTCCTATATAAGCCACATAAAACCCACATAAAGACACTGCTATGCCCCTAAACACATGTTGAGAACAACACTTTCTCCTTGTGGTATCGTTGGATTAATTTTTATCAACGGTACTGTGAAAACTGACCATTCCCTCATGTCCTCAAAGAACAATTTCTCCTCCACCAAGGCAAGGGTCTTCAGTCCCCCATACTTCTTCATGGTGTGGTGCTTACATAATTAAGCACAGGGAAAACTTTACCTTTTTACATTATCAAAGCAAGGATATGGCTTTTGAGAGAACAGTCAACAGGGCAGGGTGTGATCACATAAGAAAAATGATGTGCTCTGTGTTCCCCATGAGCATTCTCCCAACTGAGTTCTCTCTGATCAATTTCCTGCACATAACGGATACAGTTTGCTCTGGTCAGTAAACTCTTCCGATTATAACACATGTAATATCTTCTTCTGGACATTTCTTAAGAATACTATTTACAGAAACACTCCACATACAATTCAATAAATGAATAATAAGACTTCATCAGTTGCTATTAACATCAATGAACATACTCGGGCTGGAAAAATATCAAATGAAAAATACAGAGTTTTGGATGCTGACAGTCTATCTATCTATTCCTGTCGCTTCCACATGGAGCATAGCACATCCGTTCAGTTTCTTAATCTTAGACAGTTGGTAGGACTCGCTGGACAGGGGATCTGCTCAGTGCAAGGCCACAATAAATACAAATACAAATACTACCTACACAGGACAACACAAACACAGAATAAACAGACAAACATCCACGCCTTGAGTGGGATTCAAACCCACATTCATAGTGTTTGAGTGGGTGAAGATATTTCATGCCTTAGACCTTGCAGCCACTGTGATAGGTGATGCTGACAGCATACCCATTTAAAATGTTTCCACTTGATGTTCATTCTCCTGTGACAGCTGTGTTCAGAGATTTCAAGCACAAATTAAATTATGTCTGACAAGTGTTCGAGTGTTCGTTGATTAAAAGTAGAGGGGCATTTCAGAAAGACTCTGTAGTGTAAAAACCTTGTCTGAAATCAATGTGGTTACCCAGAAAAAAAAAGAGCATGTGTGCAATTTGAGATTTTTATGGCAGTGAGAGTGGTACATCTACCAGACTGCGTGGTGTCACATCCCACAAGATAGTACTCGTAATGTTCATGGGTAAATTAAGGAACAGACCCAAACATGCTCAAGCAGAGTTCAGAACAAGGAACATAATATCTGGAAGTGGGAAGTAGATAAAAGCAAAACCTCTCGTCACACATTCCTAAGATTCAACATTGCTAATACTACAGACCATCCTTAAACATGATCCTATGCCATTTCAATCCTATTCCCATCTTCATAAATCTCCCCAAGATCCAGCAAAATATTGTGACATGACACCTGAGAGCCTGAACAGTCCACTACTAGGCAACAGCTTGCTAACACACGTTTCCATAACAAGAAGCCAAAACAGTCCACTGCTAGCCAATGGCTTGCTAACACACACTTCCATGGCAATGGATAAAAACAGAATAAGAGAGGAACTGTAAGATATGGTGACTAATATTCAGTTCACCCTGAAGTTATAAAAGAATGAGTTCAGAGTTGATTTGCAAGGGAGCCATCATTTGGAACTGATTCATTTGTGAGAGAGCTCAATCGTTTGGCACTTGTAAGAGAATTCAGTGTTCAGCTGTGGAGCGTTAACTAGCAGATAAAGGACGCTGAAGAAGTGGCTGACTCGTAAATCAGAACCAAGTCAGTCATTCAGAAGAGGAGACACTCATAGTCCAGTAAGGAATGCAATCAGTCTTAGAGAGCCATGGATTTGGGGCTGTTATGATTGATTGTAATTGTAATAAAGTGCCAATAAATTCAATCATCTGCCAGAACCCATTATTATTTGTCACACAAACCCCTCCTACATGAGAATATTATCCTTCACTGTTGGTCTTTCAAGAAGTTTCAATGACAGATTTCTGTACACATTTCTTGCTTCTCCCACCATAATCTCCTAGAGAATAGCTGATCATCTTAGGTTATATATAAGTAAAGGTACTGTCAGTAAAAGAATGGAACGAATAATGCTGCATGAATTCAAAATTCAAAAAGTCATGATTGGCATGTATATTGACACAAGTATGATTTGTCTGAATGATCTAAATGTACTTACAGTATAAGAAAGAACCACTGTGCACTTTCTTAACTTGGTAAGTCAACATTTAAGCCTACTGGATAGCACTTCAAAATTACTCCTTTATTACAACGCTCTCAGCCAACTCAAGCTGAACATGGTTTGCTATGTGATATTCACCCACAAACTGATTATACAACATTCACCTAATTTACATAGAATACTCACTCTGTCAGTAAGCAGTGGCATATCTGCTCCATCTCCTGCAGAAGTGATCAGGTATTGTGGTGTTTGTGTGTTGTTGAGCACTGTGTCATGATGTCCATTACATTCATTGCCAAATATGTTTCTATTACCCCATTCTGTCATTCCAACGGGGCTCCGCAATTCGGCTTGGTGATTCGTCACATAATTACAGGAGTTCGACATTGAACGACATCTTACACAAAAAGTAGCAGGTTCATCATTATTACCCAACAGAGGCACAGAAGATCGTGCTTCCTCTTCAAGCATAAGATTATCTTCACTTAATGGGTTGATACAACCGGAATACTGGTGCTCACATACATTTACTTCATCATAGATGTTTGCCATTTCAAGATAAACAAAAAAATAGGTTACGTATAAACATTTACAAATTTAAGATTTCGCGTAAAATACAGAACTATTTACAGAATAAATTACCTATGTCATTATTCGCGATTCGATATTTACTTATACAGATATAATACTGTACAAGTACGAAATCTCGTATGTACATTACAACAAACAATAATACTTCCCACTTATCTATCCCTTGCACCTGCGTGAGGTATGACGTACAGCCAGTGAGGGAATATTAATGCACGATACTTTCCCCACTAATGACATGTAAAATTCCCTGAATTCATCGGATTGGATTTCTGGTGTCGCTACCTACAATTCCAAATGCTCACTGTGCGGAACTTGTAGTAAATAACCTACATAGTATCCGATGGAATTTAGAATTAAAACTGGGAAAAGTCAATTTAAATTTATTTGCCTTAGCAATAAATTCAATGTTGTGCGCACTGAAATCAATTAGACATGTATGATGATCAATGTAAGTAGGTGACGTTAAATTGTAATTGAAGTAATGGAATTTTTATATTTTACGCAACGATGATCGTACGATAATCGTTGGTGAAATTCTTTGCAGAACGAAAAGTGGCAATGGATGTCCACGGTATTGGCCAAGAAGCTGAAATAGAAGTAAACACGTTACTAAAGATGGTCGAATGTAAGGCTGTTTCAAACAAGTTAAATCGCAGCAGCGATAATTCTGTATACTGAAATACAATAGTACGCCTGTTGTAAACTGTAGAACGGATACGTTTGTGTAGCATTTAGTTTTCTTAAAAGACATACTCGAAAAGGGTTTGAAAAACATATGGGTTACTAATTAACATAGTATTACTTTCTAACTTGTAAAATATATGTTTACAACATTTTTTTTTCAACACGTAAAATTTAAAAGCATCAATGCTGCCAACATAAGCTAGCTTCCTTGAATTAGTATGCATTTATGTGGTTGTTAATGTAATATTTGTGTTACGTAAACACATTTCAGTTGTATTACTGTGTCATAAGTGCGTCACTTTATAACCCATAAAATAACACTTTTGTGTTATACATCAATTGTAATGATTACGACGAACCACCTCCACCAATCATGGCGATCAACGTTCAGCAGTGCCGCCATGTTTCCCATTGATTGCACACGGCTCGTATCTGTTGCATAAACAACCGCGGGATATTCAGAAAACTCAAGTAGAATAAAAGTATTGGGTTCGTATACTTGCAATTATAAAGATGTATAATTTTTTTCGTGTAGATGTATCTACAAGCTTCATATTGTCTACATAAATTAATTGAAGAAACCTGATATAGCACGCTACTTGTTTCCCTCCACTTGAGCATTTTTGTCGCCCACTCGCTCTTTTCGTGCTTTTTGACAGCTAAAAATACACGTAATGTTAAAATAAGAGCATGAACAATTATTTAGTGTGAATCATTTATTAGGGCATCCTCTCGGGAAAGTGGGGCATGTTTTATACCATACTGCTTTCAATAATGGGTCCAGACCGTTTACACTGCATTGTAACACTATCTGCCGAGTTAGCAAGATCACAGTCTGGCGTCTCGTATGATTGAGTTCTGGTTCCATTTGTGACACGTGTATTGTATGTGCATTGCCTGCTGTTATATAAGTAATGCCTGTAACACATTTTATGGCATGATACGAGAAGTCGGGGTAAAATAAAATTGAACAGTGTAATTAACAGAAAATGTTACAAAGACTGGTGTCTGTTTTTCATTGGCCTTCCCAGAAATCTTGAACACTTACAGCAAACGAATAGTGTGATTACATTTCTTTCCAATCACCAAGCATGATGTTTGGCCTTGTTTAGTAACAGTTTTTTATGCATCTTGTGTTCTTAGATTTTTGTGTCTGATTCATTCTGAGCATATACCTTGAAACATAAGCAGTCTAAAATAATTAAAAAATTGACTTGTCAACCATGAATAAAGGAAGGAGTGAAACCCTGTGGCATGGAACACTTTTTTTTTTAAACATGTCACCAGCCCTGACTTTTCATGTGTGAAGTTCTCATTTCCTGTAGTATTTGCAATACTACAGATAAATGTATGATTCTTTCCAAAATATATCTAGCCAAAACTTTCTGTTGAACAGAACCCAATTTAAAATTGTTCATGTACAAGATAATTACTTGAACACATGCATATTTTAAGTTTTAATGGTAATAGTAGTTCTTTAGACCTCCAATGAAAATCAATTCCTTGTATTATTTAGGTTTTTGTAATCAACTGTAAATAATTGTATGGCAATATGTGATTTAGATTACTGTATTGTAAGATTAAATTATTACAGTTAGAGACAAATTTAACAGGACAATTCATTGAAATGCTTATAGAAGATAATATACCTAATGAACCTTTACTGGAAATGCATGAAAGTTATAAACACAGTTTAATGACAGTAAAAATACAGGTAGAAATCTGGATGGAAAGAAATTGATAGAGGTGAGAGACAAGTCTGTGGTTTCTTGCCAGTGTTATTCATATATGTGAACAAAATAATACATAAATGGAAAATGATAAGACATGGAACCATCTCAGTTAACAGAAACTTTAGCATTGATATTATGCTGTTAGCAGATTATCAGGTACTTCTGATTAAATCTCAAGATGATTTACAGTGCCCAGTATGCAGTCTGAATATATGGCATGTACTGTTAATTATTTGAGGCATAATATAAGAAGGGAGGAAGGATTTAAAGTGCAAAAATTATAAATTTTGTCAGAATACAAGAAATTATAAGTAAGATCTTTACATCATCATTGACTTCTATACATATAAGAATATGATTGTATATGACACGTGATAGATGATGTTTATCTTTGGCGTTGTACAGTGGGTGGTAAGAATAAATGGTGACAAAAGACTGATGTGAACAGAAATACATTTCATGAGGGGGAGTGTGGAATACACACTTTCAGACTATAAAAGAAAATAAGAAGTTATGAGAGAACTTAAAATTCCACAAATAAGAAAATGTATAGAATACAGAAGAAATTGGAAAGAACAAAGTCAGAAAGGTGTTTAGCAATATCACTGAAACAATGGAAAGAATCTGTTTTGTAATATCTATAGCAGGTCTGGATAAGCCTAATATGGGAAGGAATGGGGTCATGCTGAAGTGGCACCTTCATGTACACCATAACTGTCTCCCTGGAAACCCTTTGCATCTTGTCGTTCATGACTGATTTGACTGTATAAAATCTGCAATTGAAACATTAATAAGAACAAATAGGACACTGAAATCTCTTATACCTGGACTGTAGGCATAGTAGGTAACTTTTCCTTTGGCTTTTCCCAGTGCTGTCCCAGGTGATGAGATGACTGCTTGCTGTTCCTATTTCTCTGTACTTACAGTAACTGTCTGAGATGACCCACATAGACAAATCCAGTGATGCCTATATCACATTAAACTTACTTAGCAATAGCAGTGCTGTTTTTGGTTGTATACAAAAGTTTCTTTGTGGAGTAGCCAGGGAATGTGGCCCACAGTGGTAATGCATAGTAAAACCTTTCAAAAACTGAACCCAAATGTGACAAGAAGCCTACTTTTACCAGATAAGTTGTATGGTCCCAGCGATGGTAGAGGGAAAACTAATGTTAAATTACCTGTAATAAATTAATAGTGGTTACTGTATAAACTGATGATATTCAACCTGAATGTTTTTTTTTTGTATAATTTTGACCCTGTAATTTATCAGAGGCTGGACATTCTGGTCAAGGATGAGGAAGAAATATGCCTTAACATTGACAAAGTATGTGCAGAACTGTGTAACAAACTGCTGGAGAAGTAAAATAGTGAACTGAAAACATGCTCTCCTCACTATCAGTTTAGTGTACCTGTGTAACAGGAAGTTCTTGTTCTATACGTAAAGACATGTGGTATGTACCTCAGAATATTTATCTACCAGTATTTGAGTTAAATGTAAACCTGTGTGGAAAGGTGTTCATGTGTCTTGGGGTTACATTATGAGTAGGTTTTATGTCATGTTGGTGGCAATGTTCATTTACATCAGGAAATGTAACTTACAAACGTTTAAAGTCACAATCATCTGGGTTGTGAAATGTCTTTACTTTGGAAGATAGGTGTTAGTGTTTTAGAGAAGCCTGTTGCTTCCATCTTCAGGATAACATTAGAAGCTAAACCTGAGGGGTAAAAGAAATCTATGTATTCATGGTACAAGAAGACCCTATAGAGTGTTATATAGTTTATTTTTCTGTGGTAGTAGGTTCATATGAAATGTCAGTACCCATCTACCAAACAACATGGCATCCTATCTGCAGAAGATTACCTTATGGGCAGTTACTGCTGTGATAACCTCAATCTAATATGTGTCTGTATATTTCCCACAGTGTTTATATACTGTGAATGGAAATATTAAACACTGCAGTGTTCTGAGATGAGAAATTTAAAATTTTGATTTCTTCCTCTTATGCTATATTTCACAAAAGGCTGCATAATCATCATATCTTGTTCATTTTTATTGTGTTTCTCGATGCTGGCAGTAAGTCTTGCTGTGTGATGTCAAACACATGAACCAGTTGGGGGTTAGTTGAGCAGTAGTACAGAAATGTGGCTTGTAATTGTGGCCACATTAGGAATGCTTGTGCATCAACTATTTTTGATTCACACTGATTTGAATTTATGTCTGCAGAATGAGATCTGTGAGTTGTGTTGTTTCATTGCACCTTAAACATCCAACTCCCTAATAATTAAACCCAAATTGGTTTTCATTAAAACCAGTTCTTTCCAATTCCTGTCCTTACATCCCATTTTTTGAAGACACCAGTTCGTTTTAATATAGTGATCTTTCCCAATTGGTGGAATTATCTAAGGTTTTACAAACAAAATTCAGTATAAGGTTCTTTTTTAATCTAAGCAGCATGTGTAACACATCATAATCTTCATAATATAAGTTCTAAAACGTGTACAGCGGAGTGAATACTAGTTCTAGTTAAATTATAATTTTGGCTGTCTAACTTTCTGTATACTTGGGGTTATCTATGTTTACTTCAAAATCAATACTTATTATATATTTTCACCAACTTGATTGTCATTAGCCTGTACAAGCAACCATGTGGCATGGTGCTAAGCACAGGGATTTCACCTTTTTTACCCTTCAGTTGGTATAATGTCTGGGCTACTGGATGGACATCCAAGGAGTTGGGCTTTGATTACTATTAGAGATTAGAGATTTTTGTCTTCTCCATAATGTCCAGACCAGCTCTTGGACCCACCCAGCCTGCTATGCAATGTGCACTGGGGATAAAGCTGACCATTCACCTTGACGTAGTGCCAGTGTTGAGAATGATGGAATTATACCTCCACTCCTCTGTATGTCTTCATGGCGTGATGCCTAATTAATTAGGCCCAGGGATAGCTTTTTCTCTCCCATTTACCTGATTTTGACAAAGTCATTCCAACCTTTTGTAATTCTTTTGACTTGTCACATACAGTGGAACCTCGCTTAACGAGTATAATTCATTCCAGAATCTTACTCATAATGTGAAACACTCGTTAAGCAAAACGATTTGTCCCATATAAATTAATGTAAAATACAATAATGCATTCCATGCCAAAAAAAATACTCAAAAAAATTTATGTATAACGTTTATTCAAAATTATATATACATTGTTAAGGAGCATGAATCATCTTCATCTTTTCTTCTATGCGGAATGAACCAACCTGGAATGCGAATTCAATTTGCAGAAAACAAAAACAAAAAAAAAATCGTAATTAGTTTATTATTTATGATACATATCTAATTCTTTTTTACTAGAAAGCTGTCTAGAGACATTTGTTTTTTCCATCGCTTCAAAATTTGGTGAAAATGCGACACAGCATTATCATTAAATAAATTTGTAGCATGCATAGCCACTGCCTTATTAGGGTGATGCTTCTCAGTGTATGATGCAACAGCTTCCCATGCTTTCAGCATTTCTCTTATTGCGCCAGAAGATTGTTGCTTTCCTGCTACCTCCTCCTCCTCCTCTGACAAACTCTCCTCCACAGCTTCTTGCTGTGAAAAACAATGCAACTCCAAATCATGCAAATCGTTGATGTAGACCGATTGTATGTGCGTGCTAGATCAGCCGCGCACACAACTTGTTCTCGCTTTTCAATGCTTTTATGTTTCATTTCTATGGTTATTTTTATTCTCTTATGGCTGTCTTTTTGTGACTTTTTCTTCGGGGACATTTTTGCAAGGATTATTAAACTTTGCACAAAAAATTACAAATAATATGTCTGAACACAAGTTTGGAAAAATGTGTGATCACAAGCGACACTAAGATGCTAGCAGAATGAGTGCTAACAGACTGATGTAGCAAGCGCACAATCCGGGACTTCCCCTCTCGTCACTCGTTATGCGAAACGTCGCTCGTTAAGCGAGTCATTTTTTTACAATTTGTTTTGCTCATTATGAGAGGTGCTTGTTAAGCTAGGTTCCACTGCATTCAAAAATACAATGAAAGATGAGTAGGAAAATATTGGTTACTTCTGTCTTATGAATCTAAAACATCTTGTATTTGCTCAATCATTACTAGATATCTCATGCATTCACATTTCAGCAGATCCAATGCATTACTTGTGTATTCCAAATTCACTTTATATGTGTTCAGTTCTTTCCACATAATTGAATAAAGCTTTGTTGAAATCTATAAACATATAATATTGTCACTTGTATTAGTGACTCTAGACGGGTTTCGGATTTGTAATTGGATTTATTGATCACCTGCAAGTCATACCACGCTAAATTTATCACAGTCTCACTGTAACTTCAAATATCACTGCAACTATATGTGTAACGTCTACAACCCACACTAAGACTTCTTGGCATAGTCTGATTCCTTTCCGACTGTCACCTTTGCCAACTCCCTGAATTCCAGTCTACAGCTCTTTCAATTCTGACTCAATTTTTGACTACTCACTTTCACACATGTCATCTTCTTCTGACTGGACACACAACTGGAAGTACTCTGATTTCAAGTCAAAGTCACATTGCGACTGACGCTCAGTCAGTAAGTCTTGGTGTCGAGCCACATCTGGGACTCATGACCAGATATTAATTATTACCGCTTGACAGTTACGGTTTTCTTTTCGTGGGGTGCCTTCTCTGACGAGAGGACGGGTCTGTCTTGTGCATATGCTGCTGGCCCTTGCCAGAGCGATCTTTCTCGGGTCGGAGTCCCTTGGTACTCGCGCCCATATTTTACTGTCTCACATTTGAGACTTCCCTTTTCGTCGCTTCCTACGACTCGCAGGGTCATCTTCTTCTGACTGGACACACAACTGGAAGTACTCTGATTTCCAAATCAACTCTCAGTTATATAGTTTTGGGTCTGACCTCACAGAATACATGTCCATTGCCTAGCAATGGATGTCCTCTGTTGTTGCTTATTTGTTGGAACATATTTACTCAGCAATGGGCTTTTTACCAAGAATCTGTCACCATGGGAAGGTGTTTATCGAGCTGTTGCCTAGCATTGGGTCTGTACATCGCAATATGAATATGCATTGAGCCACTTTTATTATTCGATATTGGTTGAATTAAATAAAATTCACCAGTAGTTGGTTTGTTATATACTCGTAATTAATGATTGGCAGTCATTTCTCACACAGATGATGTTACCAGTCCTAAAAGAATATTGTGTAACATTTTCAGTGGGTTTGACAGAAGTGTTTGGGTTTTTCTTGTTTTATAAATAGGCACAGTATTAGAGTCTACACTGCAAGTTTATAATTCTTATGGATGAACTGTTGTGCTACCACCATAGATTAATTCAACTGGAATCAAACATCTGCTTGCAGATTTAACTCTTCAGTTTTTCAGTGGTGATATCACCTTTATTAAAACATAGATTTTGGATCAGTGTTTCAGCAGTAAACATTTCTTACTGTCTAGATTGATTGTTTGCGGGAAGGTTTGGTATCTTATTTTTCTGTTTATCAAGACTACTGTGAGCATCATCATACCCATCCTATAACATGTGCATCTGTTGTGCATGCTGTAATTCCTTAATACCTCTGTACAAATCTCTGATATTGATTTTTACTATTTCCTTGTAATTTAATCCATCTTTTACATGCTCCCCCTTTCTGTTCCTTAAAATGTGACTTATGTCTGTCTACTAATGTTCTTGAAACACTGCCAAGATAATTCCAAGAATGACTTCAGTTCAGAGGCATCTTGTTGGATTTGCATGATAGGACTTTTTGGATCACGAGTGATTATTTTAATCCAGTGCCCCAGTCTTTAAATTGGTGGACTGCTCATTGTCAACTGTCAGCAGCTACTTATGTAGATATTTATAGCTGTCCTCCTTATCTGGAGGTCTTATCTTAGAGCCTGGGGATGTGCCTTGCCAAGGTGAGAAAGGGCATCTTGAATGGTTTTTGGTATTAATTCTGTCAGAATTAAATTAATTCATTAAGAGTTAGAACATTCTTTTTTTGAATAGGGACTGTAATCTCATTAAATCTTGACTCTGAGATTGATCGGATTGTGTTCTATTAATATTCATTGGCTTCTTGAATACTTAGTACTACATTGAAGTAATTTTTATGTCCAGAATATATACTTATCTTCAAGTACGTAGATCATGATGGTCATCATTGACTAAATTTGTCATGTGTTGGTAGCAGTTGATGTCATTATGGTTCAGTTCCAATATATTGGGCAAGCAGACTGAACATGAGATACGGAAATATCTTTTTGGTGAAGTCAGTAGTTACTTGACCACTTAGAAAAATGAGATGGTGTAGTGTGGGACAAGTGAGAACACATCAGCATGTTTCATGCCTGGAAGTGTTTAGAAAAACCTACTTCTGGTTTCTTCTGTAAATGCATAGTTCATGATTGTATAAGGTAAAAAGTAAATCAGTGGTATATTTTATTTTGATGTGTTATTTATCTGAATCTAAAATTGTAATCCATTTTCATAATTGATATTGTCACATGTTAGTGTTTAGACATGGGGTTTAGATTGATAATTGGATTAATTGAAGTCTTATAACTCAAAACTACAAGTAACTATAACAGTTTCCGATTTACATGCCATGAAGATCCCTGTAACTGCAGTGCACAAAGTCGTTACTAGTTGCTAGGTAACGGCTCCCTCACCTTTGTGCTCATGTCATTTCCAGCTTGCTTCCATCTCACATCGAACTAATGACTGCAGCTAACTTGGGTTGGTTCATGTAGATTGCTGCAGGCCCTCGCCAGCACTGTTGTTCGTTCCAAGTTCCACAGGACTCATGACAATATTTTACCGTCTAACAACTCTGGGAGTTGTTCAGCTTCCTTGTTCATCCTCGCTACATATGAACCACATATTAAACGCCATTTCTAGAAATTCCTCTATTGTTGCATGCATATACTTTGCCACTGACATGTGTTTACCATGACGTTGCCAAGCAGTTGCTGTCTCTTCTGGCTCCACTGTTCCTGCCTGTAGCCATCATATGACACCAGTTGTCACGTGTTGGGTATGTCACGCGACAAATAACTTTACGTCAGTCTCGGATTTAGTGAATCTTTATTGAACACTCACACTTACACACCATACAATTATTGTCGCTTGCAGTGTCACTTGACTTCTGGCCCAATACTCCGATGCTTATACTGTCCTTGAACGTGGCTGGATCTCATCTGTCTTCGGCGACGGCTATCCCAATACTAACTCGTCTCCAAGTCCAAGTCACATTGCGACTGATGGTCTGTCAATCTGTTTGTCTTGGTGTCGAGCCCTGACTGGGGCTTATGACTAGATTTTTTCTTTTTTTCTTTTTTCTTATATGAAAGTTACTGTCCTGTTCATTTGGGGCGCCCTCTCTGACGAGAGGTCAGGTCTGTCATTTGTCAGTCATAGTCTGTGTCAGTAAGTCCATTGTCAGTCTGTTCTCTAACTTGTCTCTTGTTGAAGCTGGGCTATTGCTATTGCTATGCAATGAACCTTCTGTTGTCATGCAATGCTTCAAACAATTCCTTACCTTTCATCATTTAGGAAACGCGTTTGTTTGCCCCAGGCAACGGCCCACTGTTATTGTGTTGTCACTGTGGGGACTCTCTGTGCATTCGTCGTAACCGTGGAGGCTCATCTCTACGCAACGTCTCACTGTTTCAGTTACAATACCACTATTGTTACTTCTTATGCAACAGTCTGTTCTGGCGTCTCCATGGTAGTAACTCTTCTGGATTCTAAACCTGTGACATATATATATATATATATATATATATTTTAATCTAAGACTCCAAGTAAGTCCCAATATATCATAATAAATAATCTGTATCAATAATTTAGGTTTATATGCACGTATAAATTAATGTAAGAAGTGCCACAGACCTAGAATTAACATAGTTAAAGTTTAAAATAGTAACCACCTTGCAGATTCTCACAATATTTGGAATAGGTGGAAGTCTTTGTACTTACAGTTGATGATATGCAGGCTGAAATGCATAAATTTTACCTGCTCATAGCTTTCTTGAGACTGAAGTTGTTCAAAATGTATAAATCACCAGTGTGGATTCCAGTGCAAAAGATCAACTACTATTTGTGAAATGTTGCAGAAGCAGTGGGAATATAATGGGACATTGCGTTAGTTATTTTTACTTGAAGAATACCAACGGCTCTGGAAAGAAGTACTCTTCGGCATTCTCACTGAATTTGATGTATTTATTGAAAGTGCATGAGCCGATTAAAATAATCTGACATGATGCCTGAAGGCCAGAATAGTGGAACCAGAAGAAGTGACGCAAGAGAATGGCATGGTAAACTCTGTCCACGGCAATGAATGCACATGCAATGACAGGAACTCTGACAGTTTCTAGGCAATTCTACATGGTGTGTGCTGAGGTTATGAAACAAGGACAACTTGACAAGCCAGGCAGTCGAGAGTCATGGCTAGCAGGTCTTCAGGTGCAGTTAGTTAGTTTTGAGGTGGTTGCCATCTGGCAAACATGGAAGCAGAGGAATATTCATTGTTAGGAGCCATTACCTAGCAATGCTTGGTGAAAACATAGAGGCCTTAATGTTTGGACTATTGGTTTGTATAATGTGTGGATCCAGGAAACTGTTATAGTTACCTTTAGTAATGAGATATAAGTCTTCAATAAATCCAGTTAGAAACCCAAAACCCAGTGTCTAGTCACTAACATGTGTTGATATGTTAAAATGAAATATAATAAATGTCTAGTACAGTAATGATTTGTCTATGCATTTTCTATTCAGAATGGTCTGAAAGAAGGAAATAGTTCATAATATAGTGTAGCATTCTGTTGCACATCATTTATTATTCAACAAATGTCACTGATTCATCATCTTACATGAATGCATCCTTCAGAAACTTGTTTAAAAGTTTCTTTCATCACAAATGTGTCTTTGTAATCCTTATTTGAAAGTTTCTGTACATTGCACCGCATGTTTTGACCATCATTGGTCATCATTAGGTGTTTAAAAATTGTTAGTGAAAAATGCTGTGCTCCCATTTTTTGGTTGTAATATTCTAAGTGTAGTCCCATGTATGTGCTTATGTATTCCATGGTGCTGGGTCACTTTTCCTGTTGAGTTGTGCATCTAGGCTACATATGAATATTATGACAAAAAATAGTTTGATCTCCATAAATTACACCAGTGCATAGAAAAGGGTAAATTCTAATGAAAGACAATTTTCTTTTGACATAAATTTATTGTTATTGTAACAGATTTCATATGGAGAGGTTCAGTCTCAAGAAATTAAAGGAGGTAGAGGGTAAAGAGCAGTATTGTGTTGACATCTCAAATAGTTTCGCAGCTCTGGGAAAGTTAGACACTGAGGTTGATACTAATAGAGCATGGGAAACTATTAGAGAGAATATCAAAATATCAACCAAAGAGAGTTTAGGTTATTATGAATTGGAGAAACATAAGCCATGGTTTGACGAAGGGTGCTCAAAATTATTAGATCAAAGGAAACAAACCAAATTGCAGTGGTTACAGGATCCAAGTGAAATAAATGGGCATAATCTGAACAATATAAGGCGTGAAGCCAGCAGGCATTCCAGGAATAAGAGGAGAGGATACCTGAAAGGCAAAATTAATGAACTTGCAATGAACATTGAAACAGCAAGAACATTAGAAATCTGTATCGAGGAATAAATGAATTTGATAGGGGTTACCAACCTAGAAGTAGTATAGTGAAAGGTAAGCATGGTGATCTGCTTGTAGATCCCCACAACATTTTGAATAGGTGGAAGAACTACTCTCAGTTATTGAATGTACATAGGGTCAGTGATGTTAGGCAGATAAAAATACACACAGCTAAGCCGTTAATACCTGATCCTAGTCATTTTTAGGTTTAAATTGCTATAGCAAAGTTGAAAAATTATAAATTTCCAGTTACTGACCAAATTCTGGCAGAAGTGATTCAAGCAAGAGGTGAAACATTACAGCCTGAGATCTATAAATTCATTAATTCTGCTTGGAATAAGGAACAACTGCCTGATCAGTGGAAGGACACCATAATTGTACCAATTTACAAGAAGGGTATTAAAAATGTTATCAACTTCATACAAAATTTTATCCGATGTCCTTTGCTCAAGGTTAGGTCCATATATAGATGAAATCATTGGGGATCATCAGTGTGGGTTTTGATATAACAGATGAACTACTGATGAGATTTTTTACATTTGTTAGATACTGGAGAAAAATGGGAGTGCAAAGAGACAGTTCATTTGCTATTCTTAGGTTTCGAGGAAGCCTATGATTCATTTAAGTGGGAAGTATTGTACAATATTATCATAGAGTTCAGGGTACCCAAGCAAGTAGTTTGGCTGATTAAAATATGTTTAAACGAAACGTATAGTAATTTCTTTTAATGCTAGTGGGGTGGGACTAAATCCCTTGTACTGCGGCCGCTTCTGGCCTATTGTACCAGCCCCAGATGATAGGTGAGGGTGATTGTGGAGAAATTTGTGGAATGAAGATTGGCAAGGGAAACCAAAGTACTTGGAGAAAACCTGCCCCAGCACCACTTTGTCCACCACAAATCCCACTTGACCAGACCTGGGATCGAACCCGGGCCGCTGCAGTGGGAAGCCAGCGACCAACCACTTTAGCTATGGCACGGCCAAATGTATAGTAAAGTCTGTACAAGAAAATATTTGTCTGATAATTTTCCTATCTAGAGTGGTCAAAAACAAGGAGATGCTTTATAGATACTGCTTTTCAACTTTGCTTTAGAATATGCCATTAGGAAGATCCATGGAAACCAGGTGGGACTGAAATTAAACGGGACACATCAGATGTTGGTCTGTGCCGATTATGTGAATCTACTGGGTGATAAAATAGATACCATAAAGAAAAACGCACAAACTTTAATTGATGCTAGAAAGGAGGTTGGTCTAGAAAGAAACAGAGGAAACTAAGTATATGTTGCAGGCTAGTCACCAGAATGCAGGTCAAAATTATGGCATAAAATAGCTAATAGATCCTATGAAAATGTTGCACAGTTGAAATATTTTGGGAATGACTAGCAAATCAAAATTTGATTCAGGAGGAATATTGATTTCAAGCAGTGTTTGCTACCATTCAGTCAAGATGCTTTTGTCTTCTCATCTGCTGTAAAAAAATATAAGAATTAGAATATACAAAACTATAATTTTGCCTGTGGTTCTGTGTGGCCACAGAACTTTATCAAGGGAGGAACCTAGACTGGGGGTGTTTGAGAACAGGGTGCTGAGGAGAATTTTTGACTGAAGGGAAATGAAGTGACAGGAAGATGGAGAGAACTGCATAATGTGGAGCTTCATAACTTGTACTCTTTGCCAAGTATAATGGGAGTGATCAAGTCAAGGAGTCTGAGATGGGCAGGGCATGTAACACGAATGGGTGAGAAGATGAATGCATATAAGATATTGGTGGGAAAGTCAGAAGGAAAGAGACAACTAGGAAGACTAAGATGTAGGTGGGCAGATAATATTAAAATGGATCTTAGAGATAGGATTGGGTGGTATGCACTGGATCTAACTCAGGATAGGGACCAATTGAGGGCTCTTGTGAACACAATAATTAACCTTCAGGTTCCATGAAATGTTGGGAAGCCCTTGAGTAGCTGCACAGCTGGCAGCTTCTCAAGATGGTCTCAGCCCCGTGAAGTTAGTAATATTAAAATTTTATGAATGAGGGAGTAGTCTTATATTAACATTTATAGCTCAGTAAGTATATTGGCACCATTGGCAAAAATATTCCTTCTTTTAAAAATAACTGTAAGAGATACATTTGAAAGTTTACTTCTGCAAATGCTTTTTGTTTCACCATAGGGTGTATATATATATATATGCACAGGCTTCAATTTATAATGCTGTGAATGTCACAGTTTCTTGGCTAGTGAGTAGGATTTATTGGTGGAAGCTCACAGTGGCATGGGACTATCATGTAATTAAACCCCAGTATTTTGGACAGGAATATTAACACTGAGAGAGAGAAATTGAAAACTGCAACACATGCTGACAGAGCATTACAAGAGATGTACTATATGCTAAAGAGGCCTTGTTTTATGGTTAAAACACAGCATTTGATATTGAAAATGGTATACAAAAAACTGCCACAGTTGTGTAGTGAACCAAACAGTTTGTATTTTCTCCTTTTGTTGATTGTAACCGTGTCATTGGAAAGTGTAAAACATACAATCACACATCCTGACTCAGTGCTGTAACTGTTGCATTGCCTGAGTGCCTGCTGATTCAGCAATCCATTCTTTGTCAATAAGCAGTGTTTTGTTTTACTGGCTACTGTACAGGGACAGATTTCACTTCACTGAGTATTGGGTAACATTTAGTTTAATTTAATGGATATTAATTTGCTTCTTATGATACTGGGACCTATCATTATGAGATATGTAATTTCATGAAATATGAATTTAATGGCATTGTCAAACAGTGGCACATTGGCCTCATGTGGCTCACACACAGTACAGCGAAGCTTCATGCTGAAGCTGATCACTCACCTCAGTCTAGTCCTGATTAAATGTGTGGAACCTTACTTCCAAACCTCCCTCATGGCAAGGTGCTTGTACAAAGGGATAACTTTATTTGTACCCTTTGTATTTCATAGATTCTCTAGTATGACTATGTAAATGTGCTGCATCATTGTAACAGGTGAGTCAGTAAAGTGACTCACCATAGGCTGGATGGCTGGGGTTAAAATTCTGTGAGCAGCATTAGGATATTTTTCCTTATTATCATGTAAGTGTTGACTCTGGAATTGGCTAAGTTTCCTATCCAGAAGTTATTGTGGACAAGGAAAGGATTGGCTTTCAACGGACTACATGGTGTTATATCGCAGGAAATAGTGTTTTTCTTAACTACCACTGTGAAAATATTGAATCCTGAAGGGAATGGATAATTCCATTAATTTCAGTCAGGTCCTCCTCTTGTAACCATTTTTCAAAACTGCTTGGAAATTGGAAAAGGAGATAAGCTGTTGCATTTTAGATATTTAGTTTTACATCCTGAACCTGTGTATTGTACTCATTTCATAGTATTATTGAAGTAATAATATTAAGTAAGTTGTGAGCTAGGCATGGACAAGGGTCAGTAATTGTATACCTGTGTTGGTAGAAAATCCTCTTGGATAGTGGTCATTTGCAGGTCTCAAACAAATGTAGGTGGGTAATACTGCAGTGAAGCTTCAGGAGATTGTGGAAAGGTACACTGATTTTATACGTGTAAGATGCTTTTATGAGTAAGCTCTGTTGAAACGTGGAACAGCTCAAAAGACAGTGAAAGGATTTCTTAATGTTCACCCATTTTAATCTTGAGTTCTCTTTGAACTCACAGGTTCTCATTACTTGAGAACTGAAATTTTGTATTTTCCACACTGCACAATACATCATCAGTTCCTTCTTCTGTACTTGTTGATGGGCTTGCTGGATGGCTTTATTAATCATCAGTCAGGATAACCTGAAATATATAACTATTAGCATATGTATGTAAACTTATGTTTATACCAGCTTTGTTTATTTGTATGATGAAAAAGGCACTGAGTATCCTTTCAGTGTACTTTGATTATGTTGTCATAGGTTACTGTTAATGAGCCTGTTTGTGTGTTTGGATGACCTGAATTGTAATGAAGGAATACAAGTCAGTTTAATTTAATGAAAGAGGAGTAGGCAGTGAAGGCTCAGGATAAGATCATACACATGTTGTGTTTGGGCACTCACTGTAGCTTAATATAAGAAATGTGCATGTTATCTCACATATGGATGTTTTATCAAGATTTTTTAAAGTAGGGCAGTGATCAAACAGTGTGCAGCTTTGATGATTTACAATTCTGCTTGATATCAGTTTTGTTTAAATAGTACATGTTAAGGTATGTTGTATGGTGGTATGGTTTAACATATTGCATCTTTGAATGAGCAAAGTTTATGTCCTGTGCCCCTTATGTACTGTCATGTAACCGAAACTAGTACAGATAAGGTTACGTTACATAAATTATATTCTGTGGTTTAGTTTGTGGTTTATCTTCTCAGTCATGCTTCCCTAGAAATTTCAGTGTATGGAAGTTGAGAATAATATACACACCTCAATCTTCAGTGTTAAGAGCTTCCGGAATCTGTGTGTGTGTGTTGTGTTGTGTTACCTTGTGACACTCTGCTATCATTTTGAATTTGAGTTTGGTATTTATGTTAATAGTCCAATGATGGTCATGGAAGATCTAGTGCATGTGAACTTGTAGTTTTGTTAGCACTTTAAATCTAGCTTTGATACTAACTCCAACAGGTCAATCAGATGCCAGTGAATGCCCTAGTACTTCTGGTAGAATAGTTTGGTTAGGATAGTTTTCTATTACCTGAAATTTATCAAATATAACCTCATAGTGCCATATTGTCACTATTTGTAGTCTTTAATGCAGAAGCAATGTTTCATTTAAAATGTATTTGTATCACTATCTTTATGATCTATTTTCCACACTAAGGCTTACAGGCTGGGCTACAGAGGTTCATCAGTTGTTAAGTGAAGAGGAAAATGTGGATTTCATGTTGCTTTATATGGTAAACAAAAGAAGCTGCTTATTTTTCAAAGATCTGATGCAAAACATGTTGAAGGCTGTTAGGATGATGGTCACTGTATGATGTATATAGGATGTTAAGAAAAAGGGAGTTTACAGGCTTTAAGTGGGTATAGTAGCTGTTTAAATGAGCAAAAAGTCCCAAGTCAACATATATCCAGAAACAAGTGTCTGCTGAAATATGGGTGATGGTGTGTGATCTCTCCAGCAAGTGCTGTGTATGGGTTCCATGAATTTGAACACATCTTTCAGCTCTTCATTGCACAGAGGCGTGCATTCTCAAAATTTTCAGATTCCACTTGAATCTCCTGACAGGCATTCTCTTCTTGTTACTGTAGTACTTCTAAGTCATTGATCAGCACTGAATACACCAAAGTATTTTGGTGGCCCCACAGCCAATAATGCAGAGGATTAAGATCATGGGATAATGCCGGCCAGTTGACTGGGCCTGTCTGTCCTATGCTCCATTCACTGAAAGTCTGGTTCAGGTGCTGTCTCACAGTGCATAGAAAATGAGGTGGTGCCCCATCGGGTATGGACGACATGTGTTCCAAGAGTGCTGGTAAATCATTTGCCAAAAAACAGTGGTACACAGCATCTGTTAGTCTGTTAGGTAAGGCAACTGGGCAACTGAGTTGATCACGTAAGGTGCCCACCCAGATATTGGCGAAAAATCAATGTTGATGTCTTGATGTTATGGTGGTGTGGAGATTGTCATCCACACAGACATGGGTATTATGAAAGTTCATAATGCCATCACTTGTGAATCCCACTTCATCAGCAAACAGGATGTTAGCTGCAAACTGTGTGTTTATGATGAATTTTGCAAGAAGGCGCTGGTAAAACAACGCCCTTACACAGTGGTCAGGAGGAGTGAGGGCTTGCATTCGCTGGATGTGGTATGAGTAAAGTGAGTGTTCATGGATAATTCTCCAGGTCAGCGGAACAATGATGCCTTCAGCAGCTGAAATTTTTCACACACTGGTTCTGAGATCTTCCAGTCTTCTCAGTATGAATGCTTCTTGAAAACTTGCCCGTATGTCAGCAGGCATTGATTTCTGGACATAAGTTGCTTGGGACTCTTTTGCTCATTTAAATGAGTACTGTGCCCCCTTAAAGCCTGTAACTCCTCTTCTAACACCTGTATGCATGTGTGTGTGTGTGAGTTGTTTGGTAGTTGTTAGTTGTGAAAGATCTACAGTGACATGATAGTGCCATAAATAAGCTGGAATAAAATGAAAAATTGCTTGTATCATCATAACCAAATAGAAATATTAATTTATTTTTTGGTTTATTTAATTACCCTTTCAGTAGCTCAGTTATGTCACCAATTGATAGTATGAATATTGAATAATGAATTGGAAAGGGTTTGAAATGAAGCAGTTGTAGATTAGTTTGAGGTACTAGTCCAGCATTTTCCTGAAAGGACCGAATAAAACCAAAAGTCTCAGTCAAGGTAGCCAAATTGTCAGGCTGGCATTTGAACTCAGGCCCTCCTGAATAAAATGCAGGAATGCTACCCACTCTCTTGCAATGCTCTGTATGGCAGTAAAATTAACTGTTCCATCATTATATGCTACCACACGTACCAGTCACGAGTACTGCATCGTGGATGATAAAGCAAAGGATCCTATAGGTCCTGTGTTCCTGTTTCAAAACCAACAACAAGCAAAACATAAATGAAAATCAAAATTATTTTGTAAAAGTAAATTATTTTCAAGTTATGGGGGCTTCTATGAGTGAATATAATATGTCAGACAAAATGAAGTTCTAAAATATCAGTAGCATGTCTTAACATGCCTATTTACTTTCCAGGCCAGCCAGCGTGTGGGCTAGGATGGGGAGGCCGTTCATTACTACGGCTGTATGTTGTGTGTTCTGCTTCCTTTGTGCAGAGCATGCACAGTGTTCGCTCCATCGCCATGCTACACTACTCTCCAAAACACACAACAGTGTAGGGACTCCTAGGCAGGTTGCATATTCCTCATCCATTTATACATCTTTGGGGGATGTATTAAGGACACAGAGAAGGCGACGGAGTGATGGCAGTGATGTGAATCGACATGACGGTGACACTTCCAGCCATACTGGCCATGAACATCATAAGAGTCATATAGATATGTCAAGTGATAGTTGCAGACACACGAGGGATACTTGGGATGTTTCGGAGGAGCAGGTGTTTGTGAAGAGGTTGTTTTCACAGTTTGGTGAAGGGGACACCATGACATTTGAAGGTTTCGAACGTCTCCTTCGAACTGTTGGACTGCAGCGGCTCATATCTCCAGCGAGAGGTGGTCATTCCTTGAACAGTGTACCACTGTCCAATATAGCCAATGTCAAGCTTGAAGCAAATGGTAAAGAATATTGCTGGTATTCATACTGAAGTAGATGTATATGTAAAGTTTCTAAAGTAAGCAGTATATCATGCTGTTACTGTGCCACCTTTAACCATGTGAACCCCTCTCTTTAAGGAATGCATCCTTTTGTGTGTTAGTACTACGTACATGAGTTTTTGTTTTTCCTGTCAAACACAACAAACACCAAGTACGTCACATTCTACTATACATAACTGAGTTCATTGGTCGTACGGCGTTGCTACCTATTTTGGCTTATGGATCCATATATCATGTTTATCATTATGTGTTACGAATAAAATGAAAAATATGGCATGCTTCTCTCACTTTCACTTTTATATGCACATATTAAGTGGTTCTATACTGAACCAAAACTGGTTTAAAATGTAGTAAACAAGCATTTAAAACTTATTAAAAATCTTAAAATATTAAACAATCCAGTGAGAGTTAAAATATTGAACTTATGGAAATGCCATATTCTGGATATTTTTAATGGTTAATTCTCATCCTTTTTTTTTTTTTAATTCTCTTAATGGGGGGTGGAGTCCAGTAGGGTCCACTTGGCACTGCGGCCACTGATTGGCCTATTGTACCTGCCCCAGATGATTATGATGATGGATAATTTGGTGGAATGAAGAGTGGCAGGGGAAACCGAAGTACTCGGAGAAAATCTGCCCCAGTGCCACTTTGTCCACCACAAATCCCACTTGACCAGACTCGGGATCAAACCTGGGCCGCCGCAGTGGGAAGCCAGTGACTAACCACTTGAGCTATGGCGTTGCCAATTCTCATCCTTAGTTCAGGTATAGATTTTCTCTGTTGTGTTGGGCTTCTTATTGTCTGTGACTATTTTGGCTTATTGCTGTTATCTTGATTCAAAATGTTGTGTATATGATGTAACTGTCTTCACTTATGTTTATAATATGTTGATATGTGGCATTGGATTGTGGTTGGGTATGTTAAATGTGTTGATGGATTTGTAGTCTTTGAGCTGACACTATTATGTTTGCCTTCATCGCTTGTCAGGTCACTAATGTGAGAAAGCTTTTTGGTGTTTGTTGTGTTTGATGGGAAAAGTGAAAACTCATATAGGTAGCATTTGGGCCCCTGTTTCTGTTATAGTACATCAAATTATGTGTCAATATCGTATGCCAAGTAAGTAATATATCTGTATATTCCAAACTTGTGGGAAAATAATTATCAGTCTAGATTTAACATTTAAGTTCTGTGATGTATTGCGTTCCTTACAGCCCAGTTTATGTGCAACACATGTCACATAACTACATTTACTATTTACCTTGACTTCGTTTGTACAGCCATAAAATGAAAATATCACACTCTATCTTTATGAGCCTGCACCATTGTTCTGTGACAGCACATGCTGGCAACTTGTTTAAAAATACTGTTCATAGTCATAATAATTACAGGCTGAGGAAATGACTATCACACACAGTGATGAATACTGACAATCTTGAAGGCAGACTTCATAGATTGTTATTGTTTCAGGTAATATTTCCTATTCATCATGCTATGTTCAGTAATGTACAATTATTGACTTTTTTGACATCCAGCATCCTGATTTTTATTTATTTAAAACAACGTTTCAAAGACTGGACTCTGTCTGTCCTCAGGTAAAAAGCCTTCTCAGCTGGGCCCAATTGATAGAGCTAGCCCCTATTTCTGGACACCAGAACCAACACAAGGTAGGATGTATAAGCCAGACACAACATAAACCATCTGCAGGAAGTTGAGAAAAACATTTCCAATCTTCACATACATGAGGCCTTGCATCTATGACCATGTATAATGTAACAGGCACAATCCATAAAATCAGAGTATTGCCAAAATAGAAGCCAACACCAAATAAAAAAGCAGGACTGTATAATGTCAAAAGGTCAATAATTGTATCAGTATATCATCACAAACTTTTACTTCTTGTTTAATAATGTAGTTGACAAGTTTATTTTTAGGTTCTATATTTAGGTGCTATTATCAGTGTTGCTGTGTTATAATTATGTATATATGGCATACATGTACTTGTAAAAGATGGGTCTTTTGCCATTGATTTTCCAACAGTGTACTTAAAAAGTGACAAAATATTTTGCAAGAACATAAATTAATTTGAAAGTCATAAATTCTAAGATAAATTTTAAGTGAATGAAAGAAACCTCGAGACAAAATTTCCATTTGATGATTTTAAACTGGTATAAAGTTAAGCTTCCTGTCTTGGTTAGGGCCAGAGTTGCGGTTGTTTCAGTGCTTCAGAACGGGAAATTAAAAAAAAGATTTACATATTGAAATACTGCCATCTCTGAAATTTCTTGAGCTAAAAAGGTAATTTTTCATATTTGCCACTTAACCAGAGCTAGCAGTCTTGCCAAAATTTATTATAATCAGAAATGATCATGGCATTTTTGCCCATAAACAGTGTAGAATTGGCATTGAGTAGACCAAATGCGATTTTCACTCGCTCTCATTATAATATGTGACAGATATTTTTACCATCCTTACTTTGTTTCATCCAAGGAGGATATTGAATATATTATTGGAGGAAATTAAGTTTGCCTTAATGTTATGTTCATAAAACATGAGTTGGTATAAAATAACAATTGTATTATAACATGAGGAAGCAGGTATATTTATTTATTTATTCCAGACTCTGGTTTATAAGTACGTTTACTATCTCTAATGGTAGTACAGTTATGTCGTTTTAGTAGGGGTGCAAGATTTTGTTTCATATTCAAGTTTTCTAGTTATATTTTGTATTCAAGAACTATGAAGCATGCAGATATAAATCTTCATTAATTTGAAGATTCCACTTTTTTGTAATTATAGCAGTTTTTTAAGTGTATGTCTAGGCACCAGAGTAGTTTGTGTATAGGTAATAGTTGGAACTCAGAATATTGAAATTCTGTAGATATTATCTGGCGAAAGGGGGACTTGTTTTAAGAAAATATTCATAAGTTGAAGTATATATTACATTATAACCATAGATTTTTGACTGAAGTAATTTTTTATTAGTCATTGAAACATATCTAAAAGTGTATTAAGCCCTGTATAGGAGTTAACCAAGTTTCAGTCAAAATCTTATTTGAAAAAGGACTCAGTACCTAATCTAATCTAAATCCATTCATCTAGGCGAGAGATTTGACCTTACACTTTGAGTAATTGTCATTCCTGCTTTATATTCAGAAGACCATGGGTTCATTTCTTTACCTAGTACTGCTATCCTGACTGAAGTTGTTTACTGCTTGTCATTTAGAATACTCCCAAACATGTACAAAACTTGAAAGTTAACAGCCATTTATCAGCATATATATCATCATGTATTAGTGACTAGATGCAGGGTTTGAATTGATAATTGGAATTATTGAATGCTTATGACACATAACTAGAAATAATTGTAACACTTATTAATCTACACACTCTATAAGTAACTAGGTCACACACTAAGTCTCCTCAGTCTGTTATGTCTTCACTAGTTATTGCTTGATAGTGGTTTCCAGCAGTGGAGATTTCTGTACTTCTGTGCACATGACTAACCACAAACTGCAAGTGCCAGCTCATGACCTGGTACTTAATTGGTTGGTCAGATGAATTGCTACTGGCTCTCAGCAGCAGTCATCTTGGTTCTGAGTCCTCCAGGACTCATGACCATATTTTGCTGTCTCACGACTCTAGGAGTTGTGCAGCTCTTCCCACAACTCAGTACTTGGTCCTGTTGGTCCTTGTCATACAGCTTCAGCACGTTGCATAGAAAACACTGTTTCAGACAGTTCATCTGTTGTTATGGGAACTTGTTACTGAGCTGTTGCCTGTCAGTCAACATTTCCTCTGTGTCCACTATTCCAGTTCTCAGGTGTCATGTTGCAATGTTAAATTTAGAAAGCACATTATACATTTTGTCATCTTTAGGCACCTTTCACAGGTTGGGTCGCCTGTCAGTCCCAGTTTGAAAAGGTGTCCTTTTAGGTGGCAGTGTCCAGTAAGTAATCCTACCACCCATCTTAGGTGATCTCTGTTTAATTTTAACAGGTCCCTTGTTCTTCTGGCAGAGGGTCCTGATATAAATACTTTTGTCTGTTTGAGTCCAGTTGTGGATTCTCAGTGTTTTTTTTATGTTACTCCAGTCCATGATCGCTTTCTTGGCAGCTCCAATTGAGATGCCGCAAGCTGGTTCAGGTCCTATGAATGGCTGTTCAGATCCTGTTATTGCCAGCTGATCTGCAGTTTCATTCCCGGCAATACCCTCATGGCCTGGCACCTATATCAGCTGAACTCTGTTATGTCTGTCCAGCTGTGTGAGGGATTGGTGGCAGTCCCAAACCAATTTTGAAGTGATTTGATGTGTACCAATTGCTTTGATTGCAGCTTGACTACCTGGGTCAGTTCCTCATGGAACCAAGTGACTTTTATGATGCCTCCATAAAGAAAGTCCTGCATTTCATTTGAAGTGGAGGATTAATAAAGGGGAAGCACAATAGGTCATTGAAGGTCACAGTGCAAGGGCCGGTTTTTGTGGCTCACCCCTGTCGCGTGTTGGGTATGTCACGCGACAAATTCACGTGGGTCTCAGATTCAGCGAGTCTTTATTGGACACTCAATCGTACACACCTTACAATCGTTACCACTTCAATTGTACTCTGTGGCGGCTATCTTCCAACTGTCTTGTATGAAGGCTGTGTTCTATGAAGGCTAGGTCTCTGTGGTTGTTGTCCTGTAGCTCTGTCGCTCTTGACTTATGTGTTCTGCGGACCAGATATGAGACACCATTCGCCAAGGTTTGATCTCACTTGTTCGGCAATCCATTGCTTCGGGAACGATCTCTATAGATTACAGCGGTAACGTGTTTCGTCTCATCCGTTGGTACTCGACGGCCTTCTGTTGTTCATCTCCGGGGAAACGCATTCATTGTTTTGGCATTGTCTACACAGTGGCCCACTGTTATTGCTTTGCCATGGAGGTATCTACTCCAAACACGTTACAGCCCTCATACTCATATCCTTTTTGTCATCTTGAGGTTTAATCTTGATTCCTGTATCTGACAATTGTCTATAATTTCAGGTTACCTTTCTTCAGATTCTCTGCTTTCATTATTTTATAAATTCCCTGAAACCTCTCCAAATTGTAATTTCTGGTATTGATTCAGGATCCTTTCATTTCTGAAAAATGTAATAATTGAACCATGGAGTGGGAAGAAATTTCCTGCTTGAAACCCTGACCTTATATCTGTAGAATCTAATCACTTCTTCCTCCCCCCCCCCTTGGCACTACAGCCCCAGTGGGCCTAGGCCTACCTCCATGAACTCCGCTCACTTCGGTTTTTCTAGATCTTACACAATCGGTAGGACTCCTTGGGTGAGTGATCAGCTCGTTGTAAGGGCTCTAGCTGTAGACAAACAGAAAAATGCACACAAACATCTATGCCCTGAGTGGGATTCGAACCCACGATCCCGGCTTCCGAGTGAGCGAAGGCAGTGCATGCCTTAGACCGCTCGGCTACTGTGACCGGCTAGAATTTAATCACTTACTATACTGTAATTACAAGCGTAATCATCACACTGTGGTCGTACTTCAGTACGGTGGTTTAAAGATCTGTGTCCTCCCCTCTTTGTGATGTAACAAGCCCACCTTGGGCAGAATAATTTAATGCTGTTGTCAGATCCTCATTAGACTCCAAATGTTGAAACTTACAGTTGCAAGCTTGCAACATTCACAGTACATACCAGTATATCTAGCAGCAGAAAAAAATTATCAGGTGATTCACTGCAGTGCAGCAAGCCAAAAATTCACATGGACAGTGGGGATAAGAGTTGCCAAGAGGGGAAGATCTGTTCACCCACTGAACCATAAGGCCTACCTGCTAGAGTAGAATGAATAATCCAGCCAGTAGGAGTGGAGGAGTGGTGGAGTGGTTGTAGAGTATTTTTTTTATTGCTAGTGGGGTGGAACTAAGTCCCTCGTACTGTGGTCACTTCTGGCCTATTGTACCAGCCCCAGATGATAGATGAGGGTGATTGTGGCGCAACTGGTGGAATGACGATTGGCAGGGGAAACCGAAGTACTCAGAGAAAACCTGCCCCAGTGCCACTTTGTCCACCACAAATCCCACTTGACCAGACCCGGGATCGAACCAGGGCCGCTGCGGTGGGAAGCCAGCGACTAACCGCTTGAGCTATGGCGTGGCCGGTTGTAGAGTAAGCGGAGCAGAGGAATAAAGGATAGATAAAGTGGAGGTGTAGAGGCATGAGATTCTTTGCCTGATTCCAGTATAGTAGAGCAGAGCAACTGGCAGGGCACCTGGCAAACACCTGACTGTTGGCCAATGCCATTTCAAGCTAAACAGCTGTGAGTACTGATACAAGGGACCATAACATTGAGGAGGAACTGTAGATTTCTGTGCTACCAAGAAAAAAATGAATCACATTTTTGCAAAATGTTTTGATTTAAAACATGGCATTACACTTTTCCACTTTGGGAGGTGGATGACGAGTCATGTAGTTGGGTCATGTCGTTATTCTTGGTGCTCTCAAATAGTGCTATAACTTGGTAGTTTAAGCTCTGTTGCAAGATGAACAGATACAAGAGTTATAAGTTAAATTTAAACTTACATTTCTGTTAAGAGAATTAAAATATTGAAGAGAGGCATCAACTCTATTTAGTAAGTGCTGCATGATTAGAAAATACAGGAAGTGAAATTGAAAATTACAGAGCATTTTTGGGCTCAAGAACTGGAAATTTTTGATGGTCAAGTTATTATGTTTTTTTAATTACAACAGCTTCAGTGTTTGTTATGCATGGGTGTATTATTGTCTGTATTCTGAGCATCTTATTTTATTCAGCAATAATTTAGACCTAGTTTTGACCATGATTTGGCAATATTTTAGAACAAAGACTTAAAGAACTATACAGTGCAATAACTACATATGTAATCTACTTGATTATGACCTTATAAGGCCAAAACATGTAGAAGGAAATACTATAATACATGACAATGTACCACACTACTAGTCTACGCACTCAACAAGAAGTTGCACCATTAAGATTGCCCTTGTTAATTAAATTATCTTTTTTAATGCTGTTCTGAGACATGTTTGTGATCCCTGTTGAACTCTTACACAGTCAATACTGAAGAGTAAGAAACTCCTTAGCCAGATGAGAGCTAATTTACAACAGTGATAAGTTTATGGAAAATGAAGCCAGTGGGGGACGTTTACAGTGCCTAGTCAACAGGCAAGTAAAAGGTCAGCTAAAGCAATGGGAGTTTGTCGAATTCTGTTGCGAAAATTAAACAAGAGGGGGGAAAACATTGAATATGTAGAAGGTAACTCGTCCTCTCAAACTTCAGATAACAGACAGTGTAATGTAAAGCCCATTCATAACACCTACGATTTTAATAGAACAGTAATTACAAGCCAATAAATAAACATGTGATGAAATACATGAAGACAGAACTGCATGTGAGTGAGCATGTCAGAGCAAAGATTTCCAACAAAGTTGTAATATAACTAGGTCATACATCATTTGAAGATGTTAAAATTTAAAGCGGAGAAACAAACAAAAATAATTCAGGAATGTTTGTTTTTACTCAGTTCAATAACCAGCATCATTCCATCTGCTTTCCAAAGCACTTAAAAGAATCGTTTAACCAGTTTTGTCTGTTGTGGGAAGTAGCCTCTTACTCTGGAGGAAGTATGTAAACACTGGAAAACTGAGTGTGAAAGGAGACTATTTAGAGCCGTGATTACATGGCTTAAAGGCAAAATGGAAGATGCTGTGTAAACAAGGGAATTGATAAATTACACAACCTAGTTAGGGCAGTCAGATTAAGGAAGAAAACAGAAAAATTTGGTGGGGAAAGCTCTTAGAAAGTTGGCGCTTAATAAATGAAGGGGAGGATGGAAAAATAATACATAAATTTATTTAGGGTTCTTTTACCTGATCTGATTTTATTAGTTTGGGGTCCGTATCAGTATAGAATGGATTGAAAATACATATGTTATAGGTTTTTTCTATCACAGTCACTAATCCAATAAAAATTTGTTTCACCATATCGGTATTGGTGTAACTGTCAGATGTTTGGTTAGAAATTTATCAATATTTGTTCAAAATGTAGTAAGCAGTACAAGGATGTGCATTGTTTTAGACAGGCACCGACATATTGGTGTTGGTAAAATAATTAGAAAATATCCCCTATAGGCCTCATTAATTCTAAGCAAGTGCATCGAAGATGCTACGTGTACTTCTGATGGCTAGAAGTGCAGTACCATTGTCTGGTATAATTTTGTCATCAGTCGTTTCTTCTGAGAAGTAATAAATATAAGTGGAGTCTTTTCTTGTCCATCACTTAGCTATCTTCAAACTTCAACAAACTGAACTGAATTGCCACACCATACCACAAGAATTTCATTGGCAAATTTAAGAGTGATTTCTAGATTACTATACCAACAACAGCACTTGTAATATCAGAGCATAAAAAAATAGCTGACAATGTTGGAACATATGAAAGTGCCCTTAAATAAATTACGAAAGTGTGAACGGGATTGGACTGCCTCAGACATTTCTTACCTGTAGTATTGAATCATTTTATTACCAGAGCATTTGTTAATAGATAAAATATGTAATATAAAAATTCACGTGATATATTTTCGTTGTCTGCCTGGTTCCCTTTATAAATATAGGGAAATGATCCCTTTATAATGAAGTCCAGATTAACGAAATATGTCGGTCTAACAAACAGAAAATGATTACTTAATACATGTATGTGATTAATTTAATGAATAATATTTCCAGTTAATCTGTTGGTATAGAGCTTTCATCCGAAACAACTTTTGCATCATGTAACATAATTGTTTACCCTTTTATGTGAAAGTAACTGAACAGTCAAAAAATATAGGGGATAGTATTACTTTTATGTACCAAAGATAATTTCAGCAAAGTACGAAGTCAGCTGGTACCAGCAAGAAGCAAAGTAGAACACGAGAGGTGTTGTACTCATGTATCTGAACATCCAGAAGATAGAACACAGTGTAAGTGTGAATATAGCTACCGCCAGCAGAAAACACTGATATCAACTGAAAGAAGTGATTTCATGACAACAGTGTAAATATCACATAGAAATTTGAATTAAAGATATTAAGCCAAGTTCAGCTGAAACCAAGATAATTTAATTTTTCAACTGAGCTTTTTAAATCATTGGCTTTTGCTAAGAGAAGAGAATAAAGGAGTCAGGGATTGTGGTGTAGTCAAGAAATACATCACTGCACTGACGTTGTATACAAGGTGGTTCAAATATGACCGGGACTGATTTGTGCGTAAACAAGCCGCACTGTGCAGCAGCTGTGTGACCTGGAGAGAGTGAAGCCATGACCTCCACCTTCCCTCCTGTTCGGGTTAGAACCTGTTCAGTCCTGTCTGGGAGTTGCTAGAGTGATGAGTGCACAGAAGGTACTGCGGAACGTGGAACAACGCATTGTGATCAAATTCCTCGTTTGAGAAAACGTCTCGTCCGCTGAAATTCACCACAGATTCCAGCAACAGTATGGGGAAGATTGTCTCTCACAGACCCTTGTGTTTGAGTGGTGTAAGTGGTACAGAGAGGGCAGAGAGTGCGTGGAGAGTGAAACGCATGATCGTCTGCCGCGAACATCCATCACCGAGCCAAACACTGATCATGCAGACGCACTTATTCGTGAGAATAGACGCATCACTATCAACCATGAACTTGGAGCAATGCTGTCCATCAGTGTTGGTAGTGTAGAAGACATCGTGAAATACCACCTGCACTATCGCAAGGTGAATGTATGGTGGGTACCATGCACTTTGATGGATGTGAACAAAATGGTGCGCATGCAAGCTGCCAGTTGTCTCCTACAGCAGCTTGAAGATGAAGGTGATGCATTTTTTAAGTCTGTAGTGACCAACAATGAAACGTGGGTGTACTACTTCATTCCCGAGACACAGCAGTCATCACGCGAGTGGCGGCATACCAGTTCTCCCAAACCCAAGAGAGAGCAGTGGAGTCATTCGGCAGGAAAAGTGATGGCAACGTTCTTCTGGGACTGGCAGGGGGTTATCCATGTAGACTTTCTGAGAGATGCCAGGACAGTCAATGCAGATTATTACTCAGACCTCCTGGCAACAGACATGAAGGACCCGATCCAAGCGGAAGACAGGTGGAAAGCGGGTAGCCTTCCTTCAAGACAATGCACGCCCCCATACGGCCAAAACAACAATGGAGACCCTCCAGAAATTGAAATGGAGCCTTCTGACATATCCGCCATACAGTTCTGATTTGGCCCCAAGTGATTTCTTCCTGTTCAGAAGGCTCAAATCAGACTTGCAAGGCATGTGGTTTGTGAACAATGACCCTGTCATCCAGACTGTTTGGGAGTGGATACGCCGCCAACCACAAGCCTTTTTTTTGAAAAGGGCATCAGGATGCTTCCAGAACGTTGGAAAAAATGTGTTGACTCCGGAAGGGAGTACGTTGATGACTGACATGTGCAAGTAAGTGTTTGGCAATTATGTTTAAAAAAAATCATTCCCAGTCATATTTGAACCACCTTGTACTTCTAAAAGCTCTGAACTGACTTTGTTTTTCTTGATGATATTGGGAAACAAAGGATTCCTGTCAGCAGGCATCTATCTACTGTTTAAAGACAAGTTTTTCATTATTATGTGGCCTTAAAAATTTAAGAGATACTATTACAGAGTGATTAGTGTGAGCATTATACGTTAACATTTTGGCCTATATTTGCTGTCTTCTGGGAATATGAAACCATGTAGTTTCGTATACTGGTATCAGCGTTTCAGAGGAACTTTAGTACCTATCACCAAACTACACGGCATCAGTTTCCATAACCTTATGATACAAATATATGCTTTACTAAGCTGTAAGATTAAAATGTATTTCAAACATTTCTCATTTAGATGTATACATGCGATAAAATATGCCTGACAACCCTTGATATGGTTTCCCCAAGCAGAACTTCATTCAGAGAGATTTAGTTGATGAAATAAGATGGATCGATGAAGAGATACATATGATCTCATTTTACACATTTTTTGATATAAGGTTCATGCATGTATGATGTTTATATGTGTTAATGATTCATCAGAATATTGACAGATTTAAGTTTTCAAGGTATGGTAATGTTTATTGTAAATATATGTGTTACATTTGGACAGATAGGGTTCCTTTCAGCTCTGTCGCAAATAAGTCTTTGTTTTGAAGACAGTGGTAACTGTGGTTGATGGATTAAATAATGGCCATTTGTAAGTTGTTCTCAAGTGATAGATATTGTGGTGGTGTTTATTTTCTGTGTTGCAGCCAGCCGGCCTGATGCCATTGTGTCAAGCGATGACATGAGTGAGGGGGACACACATTCAAACCAGACAGCTAAGGTACTATAGAAGAACACTAAAGATTGTGTTGTTCAATTTACATATAGGTTAATATCTTATAATCACAATAATATCTTGAACTGGAAGATTTTGTTTTGTGTTACTCCATATTTTCCAGTATGTTGGGAATGAGATTCTGCACGAAGTGTAACTTTGTATTTATTTGCAAGTTACATCGGGAAAAAGAGGAAATACAGTTCCAGAAATAAGAGTGAAGAACAGCAGAGTCCTGTGAATCACACTTTTTACTTACCTGTCTGTGAGTTGTGATTTTATTCCTAACCAAGTAGGTGAAAATGAGGAGTCACCTCATGGCTGAACATAGCAGCTTACAGTGCCATCTGTAATGCAGGTTTTCTGATGAATGTGTGAGGACTGATTACGGAATGATTAAAGCAACAAACACTAATGCATATTAAGGGTATTAAAAGTCTGAATAAGTTATAATTACAGTCATTCCTCTGTATGTGTGAATTAACTATTATCAAATGGTTGTGCCATAGCTCAAGTGGTTAGTCACTGGCTTCCCATTGCGGTGGCCCGGGTCTGTTCAAGTGGGATTTGTGTTGAACAAAGTGATGCTGGGGCTGGTTTTCTCTGAGTACTTTGGTTTCCCCTGCCAATCTTCATTCCACCAATTGCTCCACAATCACCCTCACCTATCATCTGGGGCTGGTACAATTGGCCAGAAGTGGCCGCAGTACAAGGGACTTAGTCCCACCCCACTAGCAATTAAAGAAACTATTATCAAGCTCCCAACAACACATTATCATGACTTGTGACTTTGAACAGAAAGATAAGCATGTTTGAGCATGCTGACAAAGATTCACAGCAAAATATGTACAAGGCATTTAATTTATGAGAATAGTTGTATGTTTCTATCTTTTGTCTTTCCAAAATATATATTTTTTAAAACAACTAAAATTCATTGAAAGACATTAGCATTACTTTCCTCTCAGTAGTTTGAGAGCAATCATTTTGGTACTGAGGGGGGTATTTTATGACACTGTCATTAGTTGAACTATATAGCACTGAATAGTGTAACAGTTGATGATTTGGAAATTATTCAGAAGGAAGTAGTCATGACCTAATGAAGATACTCTGTCAGGATTTGCTGGAGTGTCTGGAGTTGGTCATTGTGATGATGTTATGGAATGATCTTCATTTTGTAGTAAGGAAACTCAACAAAGTTAATCAGGGAAAAGGGCAGTCTTACAATCTCTGTCTCATTGATAAAATTCCATTAACCTCCATTTCCTCATGGAATAACAAAAGTTAGGCAAAACTCAGAGCATTGTGGAGTCTTTTAGTCTGATGATGCTGTCATTTTCATCATCTTCATCATCGGTTACAATACATTTATATTTAGAGGTTTTTAACTAGACTGTGTGTGAAGGGGGGGGGGGTTGAACAGGCATGTGAAGGTTTTATTATTTTTGCAGAATGCCCAAAGTGGTTTTACTATAACAACATTAATCGTGTTTTCCTGATAAGATGATAATTTCTCATAATATTTTATGCGTCTTAAATTCATGAGTAAGGCCCCAGGTATAATTTTTAATTATGAGGCATTATGCTACAAGCTGGAAGGTTGTGGGTTCAAGTCCCAATGAGGTCATTACATTTTTTTTCAATTGACCTAATCCCTCCAGCCGCACTATGGCCCTGGGGTCAACTCAGCCTCTAACAGAAATGAGTACCAGGAATTAATTAAATAATTCTCCTGGGGGGTAAAGCACGGCTGGTGCGTAAGGCTGACAACGTTACCGATATATTTGAGCCAATTGTCTAGATAATGTGGGACCCTGAATGTCTCACAACCCTATGGACATTCACGGCCTGTTACAGGGATAGCTTTACTTTTACTTTTTTACTAATACTGAAGTGTTAGTAATGCACTTTTATTTTCACATGTTATTTCCAAAATATTCAATTCTGTTTGTGTGTTAAGAATTTTGAAGAAATCTGTTTTCTGAAGAATAGTTTAGTTTAGTCTAATTTAGTTTTTATTCATTCTTTGTAAACTTTTGGTGTAGGACAGATCATTATGACATATGAACACAGAATTACAGAAACTGTAGAATTCATCATGCAGGGAACAGGATGGTACCTTGTGATCCCCCACCTTGTACAGGGTTTGTCCGGTAAGTAATGCAATTTGTTTTTTCCTGCCGCTCCTCCTGGTCACAGCGAATTTGGACCAGTTGGGAAAGGGGGGGGACTCTTAGCTTCACAGCGCTTCCAAGCTCAGTCTGCTCTGAGCTCTGGAAGCGTCAGGATCAATGTTTCCGTGAACCTCCTGTTAATGCCTGTGTCACGGCGGGCAATGGAGAAAACTATTGAACATCGTTATGCGATCAAGTTCTGTGCTAAACTGAACAAAAGCCTCGCCGACACACACCAAATGATTCAGGAAGCCTACAGGGACTCTGCTCTCTCCTATTCTCAAGTCTCCAGGTGTTTGAAGTTGTTTAAAAATGGCCGGGAAGAGGTGTAGTATGACTCCCGCTCTGGATGGCTTTCAACCAGGAAAAGTGACAAAAATGTGTCTCGTGTTTGTGATCTTTTAAATACCGATTGTTGAATGAGTGTTCGGATGATAGCAGAGACTCGGTATTCCAAAAACCACTGTGCACGACATTGTTACTGACAATTTGCACATGTGGAAAGTGTGTGCCAAGGTGGTTGCCAAATTGTTGACTGACGACCACAAGAACAACCGAGTGACGATCGCGAGTGAACTTTTGGAACGTGTACAAAACAAACCTGATTTTTTGGACAATGTCATTACCAGCGACGAAACATGGGCCTTCGAGTACGACCGGGAGACAAAGCACCTAAGTTCCGAATGGCACGCCTCGGAGTCCCCTCATCCCAAGAAGGCAAGAATGAGCAAATCAAAAGTGAAAACCATGCTCATTGTCTTCAATGCCAAGGGTGTGGTCCACAAATAATTTGTACCCCAAGGGCAGACAGTCAACGCTACCTACTATGTGGAAGTGCTTGACAGATTAAGAAACAGAGTCGTCTGCGGACGACTCTGTTTCTTAATCTGTCAAAAGGAGATCGAAAGGAGATCGCCTCTACCTGGCAGCTGCACCACGACAACGCTCCCAGCCACACTGCTCTGCGCGTCCGGGAGTTTCTGGCCAAGTACAGCTTGGCAGTGTTACCCCAGCCCTCCTACAGTCCTGACCTGGCTCCAGCAGACTTCTTTTTGTTCCCGAGGATCAAGACCGTCCTGAAAGGAACCTGTTTTTGAACCATTGAAGCGATCCAAAGCGCCGTGACAAAGGCTCTAAAGGAGGTCCCTGTCGATGCCTTCCAGGATGCATACCGTGCATGGAAAGTCTCCGGCAAAAGTGTGTGGATACCCAAGGGGAATACTTTGAAGAATTATAAACCTTTGTAACGATATCTTGAATCAATTTTTTTTTTACAAACTAAATTGCATTACATTTCGGACAAACCCTGTATATCCAGACATTTCACCTTTGACCGGGACTCTGGATTGTTTCTGAGGAGGAAGAGAGCCAATAAGCTTAATTAAACTGATGGAAAATTATAATTCAGATAATTTTTATAGCAAGCCAGGGTGCCATGTTGTCGCGTAACATACCCAACACGTGACAATATTTTCACTAATGTCTATGTCTAAAATTTTTGTTACTGGTTTCTAGGCATTCATATTGTCAGTGTGACTTGAGGGTTTTAGTGGGTCTCATGTTTGTGCAGTATGAAAAGACATATGTGTTGTTTTCTCAGTTTATTATTCTTGGGTAAGGTTTGTAGCAGGAGGTCATTTATGTATAATGTGTAATGTGAATGCATTTTATGAAATCATGTCTATAATTTTTTCAGTTTCACCCAATTAATGCATAATGATCATATGTTAAAATCTGCGTTTTGTTATCTTCTGTGTTGTGCAGGCTTCAAACACAGGATGCAGCACATTGCATCAGTGTAATGTATGACATTTATATCTGAAAGAAATATCCCGCATAACAAACCCCAGAAATTTGTGTTTCTTATGTTTTACTGTATTTTCATGGATAATTTGGGGAAAATGATGTGTTCTTGTTACCAGCAGTGTCTGAGTGGGAAGGAACTGTTCTTTGCATTTGCTGGTGACCAAAAAGGTAAGCTGCTACCTGAGTCGCTGCAGCGCCTGTGCCCGGGTTTGCTGTACCAGCTGACTGATATGACTACAGACTGCATCATGGTTTCAGTGCCAGGTCCTGAAGCACATGGAATGGACATCAGTACTGAAGTAGTGAGCCACAGTGCTGGTGAGTATCACACATTCAAAGTTTATAGATGCCTTCCCTTTCCCAGTAATTAGATACTTAAATAAAAATGTTATCCAGTAACAAATTATAACTTTGCATGTTGAAGACTACTCCAGTTTTGCAAATTACAGACAATGGACGTGAATTTTGCACATGAAGATTATAAGAACAATCCCAAGAAGATAAAAATTAATTACCAATCAGGTTGATGTAGCGGCAGTGATGTAGGTTTCTATTTGTGAGGCGTTCGGTTTGAATCTCAATTAGAATATCAGCTATCTTTAGTGATGTTTTTCATGGCTTACGTCAGTTCTGCCTGGAAAATGCTGGGACAGTTCCTCAATTAGATCATGATCACTTCCTTCCAAGTTCATTATTCACCAGTCATCCTACCATTCAACATTGTATAGCTTGAAGTACTCGTATCATTGTAAAATATCCACAAGAGAAAAGAAAGAAATGAAATGAACATGAACAATAACGTTCAAAAACATGGAAGAGCAGACCAT
Source organism: Cryptotermes secundus (assembly GCF_002891405.2). NCBI lineage: Eukaryota > Metazoa > Arthropoda > Insecta > Blattodea > Kalotermitidae > Cryptotermes > Cryptotermes secundus. Next base: position 32,163 of record NW_019729928.1, on the reverse strand, counting down.
GCACTGGTTGAAGAATACATAGAAAACATAAAACAGGCATTCTGACATGTCTGTTGGTGTGGGATGACATTAATAAATTGATGTAAAATGAGTTCAGTAGCTCCACAGCAATACTTAGATTAATTTGGGATAGACATTTATGTATACATAGCAGTAACACATTTTACTGTGTAGTCAGGGGACTGACTATACGAATCAATTTTTGTGTGTGTGTGTGTGTGTGTGTGTGTGTGGTTTTTCTGAGGTTCTCCAGGCAAATGCCAGTACAGGCATTAAAGTCAGGCTGGTATCATTTCTTTCCACATTCTTTGCAATTCACAATTTGCTGCCATCCCATCATTTGATGTTGTATAAAGTCAGTGATAATGTTTTTAAATAAACTATAAACTATTTGTAGTATATTAACATGATGTTACGAGTACAAGTAGTGTCAATATAGTTAAGACATGTGGAAAATGTAAATGTGTGGTGAGAGTGAAAAGGAAAATAACATTTAAAAAGATACAAAATTTTAACCTAAGCGACCACTGTCTTTATTAGAAAGAAATTAACTGTTATGAGCAGCAAGTGCAACAAGATTATGATTAGCAGTATACATTTGCAAGGAGTTGGTATAGTGATGGGTTGTGGGTTGGACAGCCAGAGTTTGGTTGCCAGCAGAGGAAAGATTTTTCTCTTCTCCACAGCATCCAGACTGGCTCTGGGGCTCACCCCACCTCCTATCCAGTGGGTACTGGTGATAGGAGGTGGGGTGTGAAGCTAACCACTCATTTCCATCTAACAACAAATTCAAGAATGGTGGAGCTATATCTCCACTCCCCTACACATCTTCGTGGTGTGGTGCTTAATTAATTGAGCACAGGAATAACTTAACCTCCCTTCCTTAATATACATTTGCAGCAAGGCAGAAACTCTCTGTGTAAGCATATGGTAGTGCAGATTTTCTACAGTAGTGTCTTTCTCATGTTGTAATATTGGTTGCAGTGTGGCTATATGCAACACTAAGCATTGTGGTGGTAAGCCTGTGTGGACTGCTAGGAGTGGCAGTAATTCCAGTGATGCAGCGGGTGTTCTACCAGCAGCTTTTACAGTTCCTCGTTGCCCTTGCTGTTGGCACACTCTGTGGGGATGCCCTCCTGCATCTTCTTCCACATGTGAGTAAGTTGTTGCATGCAGTAGTAGTTATGTTCAAAGCTTGTCATCATGGATATGTCAACAGTACAGTTAGCTTTAACATTGTTGTCATTGTCTGCCAGAAAATATAGGGTTACTATAAAAGAAACAGACACTTTCAACATTTTATAGAAACGAAAGTATTATTGATGTAGGCAAAATACATGTTTTTTAGTATATGTCTTTGAATTTGTATGACTAAGTTTCAAATGTTCTGTGTGTGAGCCTTTTGTCACACAACAGATACCAATACGATAATCCAGATCATTCCAAACACTGCTCAACAGACCAGAACATGGCAATGACATGTTGGCCACCAAAAAGTTCGGATCTAACCCCTTGTGAATTTTTCTCGCGGGGATATATCAGAGAACAGAGTTTTTGTTCCTCAACTTCCTGTAAGTGTAAATGATCTAAAGCAACACATCACAACAGCTGTTGCAAATTCTGACAAGGACATGCACCTGTGTGTTTGGAATGAATTAGATAATCATATTGATATCTACCGTGTGACAAAAGGCTCATACATAAAACATTTGTAACTTAGTCATACAAACTTAAAGACATATACTAAAGACCCATGCAAGTATTTTGGCTGTATCAGTAATACTTCAGTTTCTATAAAATGCTGCAAGTGTCTGTTTCTGTTATAGTAAAGCAATATATTTATATGGGAGGTTAGGAAAATCTTTTGATAATGATTACAAGAAATCTATTTGACCTAGGTGCCTAGAATCACTACCATAAGAACTGAGACATTACCTGCCTATGTAATCAGACAGTGGATATCTTTCTTGTACTGTACAGTTTTGTTACCTTTTAATAAAGTAAATTGTACACAGTTTGCTGCACTGCAATTATTTGCTTCATTTTTGGTTGTATGGTTCACCAAGAACCTTGGCCTCTTACACAACGGATGCTGTTCTCTCCATCAGGCCTCTGTCATTAGGTATCTTAACATGTATTAATCTCTGAGTCAAGGCTGGTAGCTTACGCCAAATCCCTAACCTGGAGGACCTGGGGCTTTCTATCATTCTGTCTAGTATGGGTGACCCTACCAGGTGCGTATGCCCGTGCTGCTAGTATAGCTGTCCAGGTAATCAGGGCACATGAACTTTCCCACCACCTTAAGTTATGGGGAAGTGCACTGTAATTATGATGGAAAATCTCAGTCATCTTTTTTGGCTTCATGATATAATATTAATGGGAATTCCTTGTTTAGATTTAATCTGGCATGATTCACAAAATATTATAGTGCAGTTACTTAATTTGTCCATATGTGGGCAGAAGCCAGCTTCTGGCATATCACTTTTTAAGCCTGTTCACATTGTTGTTGAATCTCATGCTCTCAGAGCATCTTTTTAACACTGATTGATGGAAAATAGAACATGTAGCAGATTGTGGGTTTTTCTGATGATGGTATTAACATGGGATTATAATTTGTCAGGACTGAGAAAGAACACAAATTCTATCCTCCCATGAACAAGATACTGTAGCTCTCAGTTGTGCCTGCTTATTTAACCAGAAATTTTGATCAGAATGAAATTGAGTACATGTGTTTAATAAGTACTTAGCATGATTATGAAAAAGTGAATTCTTTTGTATAGGCAATGATGGGTGAGCCTCATTCTCACACGTCTTCACCTACCCATCATGGGAGCCAACATGACGACTTATCTTCTGCAGAAGTTCAACATGATCTGAACATGTGGAAGGGTCTGGTTGCAGCTCTGGGTCTAGTGTTCTTTTTCTTCACAGAAAGGTGTCTCACCTTGGTGGGAGAGTGGAGAAAGCAGAGACAGCGCAGAAGGAAGGTTGGTACTACTGTTTGACACAAGCATTAAAAGATATGCTGATTGTTGTTCCTGGTCTTTGAGCTTGAAATCATTAGTGTTTTATTTCTTCCTACTACTGCCAGCTGTTGGGGGCACTATGCTGCAAGCTGGAAGGTCATGGGTTCAAGTCCTAATGAGATTGATTTTTTTTTCAATTGACCTAATCCTTTCAGCCACACTATGGCCCTGGGGTCAACTCAGCCCCTAACAGAAATGAGTACCAGGAATCTTCCTGGGGATTAATGGCGGCTGGTGCGTAAGGCTGACACCCTTACTGCCATCTGTGGGAGCCTCACTGTCTCAACACTATGGATCTTCATCGCCTGTTACAGGGATAGCTTTACCTTTTACTGCCATCTGTCTGTTGGAGAATGCATTCTTCATGCTTCAGTGGATCATACGATGTATGAAGGCAGGTTTTCTTTCAATCCAGTTTCCAAGTTATCTGTGTCAATATGGGAAAGTGTAATGTAGATATATTTTTCATCTATTCCCACCCAAATTTTTAAACCTTTGGTCCCAAGTTTGTACCCTCTCATTTTAAATATCGAGAAGTGTTTTTTTACATCATTTCATAAAAGCATGAGTAAATTTTGAAGTACATAATAAACTGTAATGAAGTTGGAGCTCGTATTCACAACACTTTAACGCGTGCATGATCAGAACTGTGGTTTTCTGGATTACTCTTTTTGCTGCTTCTCCTACTTCTTGAAGACCCTACAAGAAGCAGCCTACACTGCACAGAGGTAAGTTGATATACATAACTTTACATTCAGCAGGCTCCTTTGGGACGGGAAATAAAGTCACCATACACTGCTGAATGGTACTGGTACCAAAAAATTAGTTTGTAATCTAAGATGGCAGGAAATGCTTGAAATCTTTGTTGGCACTTAACTGAGACCAAAATTCTAATGGTAAGGTACTTTTGAGGCCTTAAATATGGAAAGATTTGATAATAAGATAAAATCTAGATTTACGGTATGTCTGAAAAGTGTTGGGAGAGGGTTAAATAGTAGAAGAGAAGCCTTTCCACATGTGTGCACATCCACACGTACACATGCATTGCCCTCACACATATTCAATGAAACCCTGATGTGTTTATTAATATACTGTGGATATTTGCTCAAAGCAAAAAACAGTGGAGCCAGAGAAAAAACCATTGCTAGTGAACGGCTCTGAAACAACAGTTGCTTCTAGGTAGTAGCCACGAAACGAACAGTTGAACATTGTCCATTGCTAGGCAGGAGATTCTTAATAATCAAGAATAGTGAGCCACTGCTAGGGAACTGCTCAGTATATACATTCCTCTGGCAACGGATATAAATGTAACAGGGGAATGATGTTTTGTATGTGGTCTGGGCCGAGATGTTATAAGCAAGGGACAGGATTAGAGCTTGGTCAGTTAGTCTGTGAAGTGAGGACTAGGAGGCTCTTGTGAATTGAGCTAGTCAGTTTAAAGTCTGTCTGTGAGGAGAGGACTTTATGCATGATATTTGGAGTGTGTAATTCCGTGAGACTGTTATATGAGGGTAAGTCAATAAGTAAGATACAAATGGATATAGAACTTAAACAAATAAGAGTACTCATTTGAAAAATACTTTTATTTCTCAACATAATCTCCCTGTACATTTAGGTACTTGTCCCATCGTTTCACAAGCCCCTGAAAACCAGCAGCTTAAAATTCTTTGGGCTGCTGTCAGAACCAGGCGTGTTCACACGGCATGGCCTACCTCGTAATGCATGACAGGTTAAGTTTTCACGAAGTCTGTGCATGATGGATGTTGCGCATGCTGACCACAAAAATGAAATGCAAAGAATGGGTCTGGCATTACAGCATCTCAGTTGCTACCATGGTGAAGGACACGATATGCTAGCCTGAATTGCCACAGGTGATTAGTTTTGGGTTCACCATTACCAGCCTGAGACAAAGCATGCATCAATGCAGTGGAAACATCCTGCGTCGCCTTAAGGCTGGAGTGCAGTGAGCAGTATGCCTTCGTGATCCCAGAAGACTGTGAGCATCACTTTCCTGGAGGATGGTGTCACCTTAAACTTTTTTAGGCAGGTGATTCAGGAAGTTTCCACTGCATTGACGCACGCTTTGTCTCAGGCTGGTAATGGTGAACCCAAGACTCATCACCTGTGAAAATTTGGGCTCGAATATCGTGTCCATCATGGTAGTGATTGAGATGCTGTACTGCCAGACCCATTCTTTGCATTTTGTGTTGTGGGGTCAGCATGTGCGGCACCCATCCTGCACAGACTTTGTGAAAACCTAACCTGTCATACATTATGACGTAGGCCATGCCGTGTGAACACGCCTGGTTCTGACAGCAGCCAAAAGAGTTTTATGCTGCTGGTTTTCAGGGGCTTGTGAAATGATAGGACAAGTGCCTCAATGTACAGGGAGATTATGTTGAGAAATAAAAGTATTTTTCAGATCAGTACTCTTATTTGTTAAAGTTTTATGTTCATATGTAACTTACTTATTAGCTTACCTACGTAGTTACCGTGTTAAAATCTGTTGTCAGGAAACAGCTACCGGAGACTGTAATAGACTGAGACACTCATATGTTTGTGTGACAGTGATCTGCAAAGTGTAGTCGTGAGTCGTGAGTGAATAAATGGTCAATAAAAAAAATATCCAATCCAAAACCTTTTTGAGAGTCACTCTGTCATGTGACAGTACATTTCCATCATTAAAGACATCATAGTGTATTTCATATTTTGAACCTTGTTCTGTTCATTTTCACTCTCACATGCTTTTTCTGTTTTCCAGACATCCCTCTTTCCTTCTTTGTGTGGGTGGGAGGGAGGGGTGTATATGCTAAAATTTTATTTTATGGATATTATAAATGTAAATGTTTTTACAATCTGCATCAGCATTTTACTTTTAAGAATGTAATACTTTTATTAAGATGTTTGCTATATCGACATTTAAGTAAGATCTTTATAAGTCATTATAAAACAGTAGTGACATCAAGTTAGAAATTATGACATGGTTGCTCAAAGATGTCTGAAAAACAGATGAAACGTGTAAGATGAAAAAGATATAAAATAACAGTTTTGTCTAATATGAAACAGATTACAATGCCAAAAGGAGAAAAGGAAGATCTGTATTAAGTTACATTTGATTGTGTTGTCAATAGTAGAACTTAATGGAAAAGACAAAACCCCAGTTAGAAGTTGTTCAAGAGATTGATTAATTTAAGTGTAAATGGGCAGACTACTTAAATAAACAGATAGAGAATTTATCTGATATTAAATTTTAAGCATTGGAAGTGGATTTTTTAAATGTATATGAAAGAGGTGATTAGGTGTACTTATATGAAATTCTAATATATTTGGGGCAGAACTGGCCTCAAAGTTAGAAATATCGAAATTAAATTTGATTCTAAAAGGCTCTGATGATGATGATATATAACACTCAGAGCTAATGAGTTTTGGACTTTGTCCATCATCCAGTATTCTGATGAGCTCAACATTTCAGAAACTGGATCTGTTTCTATCAAATGAAAGGATGGGAGACACCTACTCTGTCGGATCTGTTAGAAAGAACTAACCACTATCACTGGTCTCATTTCCGGAATGTGTTCTTAGAATACCAGACAGTGGACAGTGTCTGAAAATTCATTAGTCCTTAGTCAAAATTAGTTGTACAAATTATAATTTACATTCATTAAGTCTTTTGTTTCCACTGCTTTTTGAAAACATATGTACTAACCATATTCTTGGTTTCAGTAAGCAAACTGAATCATATATGATGTGTTTCACATCCAGGTCCCATCAAGAGTGCGTGTGATGCGGGATGCAGACAATTTGGGTAATAGTTCAGTGGGTGAAAAGCTGTGCAAGCATAAATACAGTTCTTACCCTTACTGCTATGGTGAGATTACAACAGAGATGTCAGGTGAGGTATTTGGAACACTAGATATAATCTTGGAAGAATCTGCAGTAAATATTTTGGTGTTACTTCTGAACAGTCAGCCTCCCTAAATGAAAGTATTTATTGGTAGCTGACTTGTTCCAAAATCCACGTAAAAGCAGAATTAACAGTTGTTTGATTTTTATTCTGAAACTACAAATTGTATATTCACAATTAACTGCTCTCTTTATTAGCTTCCAAGATAAACCATGATAAACAAATATTGTGAATTATGTATATATTGTCACATGTTGGGTGTATAACGCGACAAATAACTTCACGCCTTATTGAATATAGCGAATTTATTGCACATTCACTCTTACAGTCACACAGTTTACAATCTCAACCTTACTGCCATTGGCAGTATCACAAATACTCCGACAAAAGATAGACAGCTATTGACTGGTTAACTGACTCCCTGGCTAACTCGTAACTAACTGTTGAATAGTGTTCGCTGCTCCTTATTTAGCCCCGTTATGGACAACACAGAAAACAGTTACGTAATAGGTGCCACTGTTGCGTAACGTCATGTTTACCGACTGCCTAGGAACAGTTGTTGCACGGACTCCCTGCCGTGTTTACAAAGGCGTTGCTGGGCAGCACTGCCGGGAGTTGTTTACAGCTACACAGCAACTGTGGCATCCCGTGTTACGTCACTGGGGGGAAAGGGGTGTCTACCTAGCGTTGCACACTGATGGATGGAGGGGGGGGTATGTGATGTCACTCTTGAGATCACAGAGTTCACGTGACCCCTACCTCCTGCTACGCCATCCACTTCACAATATATAGATTTTTATGTTTTTCCCCCTGAATCGATTCCAGACTTTATAGAATTGTTATTGTTGTGCTTTAAATATTCTTACCTGAGGTTATAACTTCATGATGCAAAGTCATGAAGGATCTGGTAGTTTCTCTTTTGGTCAGGAAATTCACAACTTTTATGGAAAGCATAATTCATTACACTGTTCATGCCACATGACCCTATCCTGAGCCAGCTGAATCTAGCCCACACTGTCTCTGTTACATGGTATTCAATTAAACCAACTCCATCTATGTCAAAGTCTCTTCATGATGGCCCTGTCCTTTCAGGTTAAGAAAATGTTTCAATTATTTTATGGAACTTCACCTTGAATGGTGCCATCTGTAGTCTGTGTTTTTTTATTTCCTTCTCACTTGATTGTAATGTAGCTTTCTGTAAGTTGGTATTGAAAGGAATTCTTAGTTTGCTAATTCGTTTTAAATTTTGATGTAATATTGATTTATTCATTTCTTTTAGGTTATCACTGTCTTGTTTGCTAAATGTATCAGCCTCCTTTCATTACTTCAGTTTCTCATGCAGTCAGAAATATTATGTCATATTACTAAAAAAAATGTAAAGGTATACCTGTAACAGGCCGTGAAGGCCCATAGGGTTGTGAGACATCAAGGCTCCCACATTTTCTCTAGACAGTCGACTCACGGATCATGATAAGGTTGTCAGCCTTATGCACTGGCTGCCCTTTACACCCAGGAAGAATCCTGGTACTCATTTCTGTTAGAGGCTGAGTTGATCCCAGGGCCATAGTGCAGCTGCAAGGATTAGGTAAATTGAAAAAATGTACCTCATCTGGAATTGAACCCGCAACCTTCCAGTGTGTAGCATAGTGCCTCAACCAACTAAGCTACCCTGTGCCCCCCCATAGTCATATTCTGTGTGTGAAATTATTTTATTTTATTCTATCACCACATTAAGTATAGCATAGTTGGTTTAGCGACTATCTATGGGCTGGATAATTGAGAGGTTGGAGTTCAAAACCTGGTATGGTCAAGAATTTTCTCTTCTCCATATCGTCCATACTTTCTCCAGGGTCCACCCACCCTCCTGCCCAATGCGTACCAGGGGATCTTTCCCTTGGGATAAAGCAGAAGTGGTGTGAAGCTGACCACTCACCTCCAGCTAATGCTGAAGTCAAGAAAATGTGGATCTATATATCCACTCCACCATAAATCTTCATTGCATAGTGCTTAATTAGTTAAGCACAGGAACAGCTTTTACCACTGTAGGTGGTATGAACACACCACACCTTCTTTGTTTGTTACAGCATGGTTCAGCTCATTGAGCCATCAGCAGTTATTCGACTTCTTTACATTCGCCTGTATTCATCTGCTAGTATTCCTACATTGGCCTGTATTTACATATAAAAATACTGCCATTAGGTGTAAAATTGTGTGTTCAGTAAGATTAAATATAAGGGCAATCAAATGAAAATGGGTCACCACGCATAACTCACATGGCGTGCAAGTTGGTAACAGTGGAATTTGCTCACAGTACGAACATCTGGTGGGGACTTGGAAAAGCACAGTGCCAACGTGCCCTTGAACACTAGTCATTTGTTCATTGTGCTGGAAGTAAGGTTAGCGCTATGTGTAGTTGTCCAACATCAGTAATGGAGGTTTGTAAAGGAGAGCAGTGAAGTGTAGTGCATTTTTTGACAGTTGAAGGAGTAGGAGGATGAGAAATTCATTGTCGCATGTCTGTTGTTTACGGCGAACACAGCATGTCACGTTCACGTATGCTGGCCTGGCATAAGAGATTCCGAGAGGGACGTGTGTCACTGCAAGATGATGCTCGCCCAGGGCAGGCTCATCATGTCATCACTCCTGATGTTATTGCTGCATTGGATGGTCATATCTGGGCAAACCGATAGATCACTGTGGAAGAAATTAGTCTTTTTATGGGAATAGTGACAGTTCTGTACATGCCATTGTGACAGAACACCTGCTGTACCACAAAATCTGCATGCAGTGGGTTCCACATCAACTGACGGAGGAAAAGAAGACCCAGAGAATGGCTGCATCACTGGGTCACTTGCAACGATACCGTGAAGAAGAGTATGGTTTTCTGTCCCGTATTGTCACTGGGGATGAAACATGGTGCCACCATTTTGAACCCAAGAGCAAACGGCAGAGCCAGCAGTGGACACATGTGAATTCTTTCCCACTGAAGAAATCCAACGCCGTACACACAAGTTCCGGTAAAGTGATGATGACCTTCTTCGACTACAAGGGCCCTCTGCTTGTCGAATTTCACGAGCATGAGGACAATCAGTGCACAGCGCTATGAAGACACTTTGCAGAAACTGAGACGTGCCATAAAGTCAAAACGCCCTGGGATGCTATCGAACGGCAGTATCCTTCTTCATGATAATGCGCGCCCCCACACTGCCAACTCTGTGAGGAATACGCTACAGAGATTGGGTTGGGAAGTGCTTCAACATCCCCCCTACAGCCCATATCTGTTGCCATGTGGTTTTCACATTTTTGGAGACCTGAAGAGAGACATTCGTGGACATCCGTTTGCATCGGACAAAGACGTGTGTGGCTGGGTAAAGATTTGGTTCCGTAGACATCCCAGAAGCTTTTTCAAGGCTGGAATTGACCGTCTTATCTCCCAGTGGGATAAATGTATTATATGTTTTGGAGATTACTTTTGAGGTAAGAAATGTTCTTTAATATGTTTCGGCTTCTGACCTGTTTTCATTTGACTACACCTCATACAAGGTTTATTCAGAAAATAACCATTGTTTATTTTAGGCAACTAATGTAGGAGCAGGGGAGAGGTTATGCATGTGAGGTAATGTCACATGACTCACGCCTTGTAAACCATCACAATACTGGTTACCTAATGTTTGTTCTTGTCTCTACAGAGTGAGTTATGTTTTCTGCAATTGATAATTCTACCAGAATCAAAATTCGAGCTGTTATCCACTTTCTTCACACTAAGAACATGAGTGCTATGGACATCCATTGTGAATTATGAGTAGTTAATGACTAAAATGTAATGAGTGAAGGAACTATAAGATAATGATGAAGAATGTTCAAAGATGTGCTTGCCAACAGATGTTGACGATGCAGAGTGAAGTGGTCAGCCATCTGTAGTGAAAGATAATCTTGTTCAAAGTGTTGACCAAAGAAAAAAAATTCTGAAAGACAGCTCTTCAAAATTTCAGAACTTTAATATGAATTTCCAGAGATTTCACACTTTTCTGTATGAAAATATCACAGTTAGGCTAGGCTATTGTAAGTTTTGAACAGGATGTTTTTAAAAAAATGCAGAGAATGGCTTTAGCTTTCTAGAATGATACCACAAAGATGGTGGTGTATTGCTTAGTAATAGGTGATAAAACCTGGGTTTCATTTGTGAGTGCTGAAACCAAATAACAGTCAAAGCAGTGGGTGCATACACATTCACCAAACAAGCCGAGATTTGGTGGCAGCTGTTTTCTGGGACAGGAAAGGAGTGCAGATGGTGGAATTCATGATAACATGAGAAGTATGTTGAAAACAAAAAAAAAAAAACTGTAGGGCCATTCAGAATAAAAGGCATGGAATGCTGACATCTGGTGTAGTGCTTCTCCATGACAATGCCGCTCTTCATGTGAGTATAGCAGCTCTCACTTGAGCACTACTGGAGCATTTCAACTGAGAGTTGTTTGACCACCCCCCTTGCAGCCCTGATCTTGCTCAGAGCAACCGTAACCTGTTTACCTACCTGAAAAACTGGTTAGGATCACAGCACTTCAACAGTAATGAGGAGTTGATGGAAGGTGTTGAAATATGGCTTAGCTCATCACAGGTGGCAGACTTCTTTGTATGTACATTTTTTTTGTATATACTGTAATACATTTATTCTCATTGCTTGTTTTATCAACAGCTTCCCAGCAGTTATTTTCTGAATGTCCCACATATTAATTGTTAAATGTTAAATCATTAATATTTAATGTATATAAAATGGTTTCTTATGTTTTTTGTGGGTGTACTAGTAGTGTGTAGATGTGTCTCTTCTGCTGATGTATTTTCTTGAGTTTCTTCTTTATCTGGAATGTGAACACATTTTTAAGACAATATATATGTATGTGTCAAACAAACAACCCACAGAGGTCACATGGAGAGGTTCAATCTCAAGAAATGAAGTAGAGGATAAAGTGCAGTATCGTGTTGAAATCTCAAATAGGTTCGTGGCCTTGGAAAACTTGGAAACTGAGGTGGATGTTAATAAAGCTTGGGAAACTATTAGAGAGAATATAAAAGTTTCTGCCAAGGAGAGTCTAGGTTCTTATGAACTGAAGAAGCATAAGCCATGATTTGATGAAGGACGCTCAAAATTATTAGATCAAAGAAAGCAAGCCAAATTGCAATGGTTACAGGATCCAAGTGAGTTAAATAGGGATAATCTGAACAATATAAGATGTGAAACCAGCAGGCATTTCAGGAACAAAAAGAGGGAATATCTGAAAGACAAAATTGATGAGCTTGCAATGAACAGTAAGAACAAGAACATTAGAGACCTGTACAGAGAAATAAATGACTAAGAGGGGTTACCAACCTAGAAGTAACTTAGTGGAGGATGAGAATGGTGATCTGCTTGCAGATTCCCACAATATTTTGAATAGGTGGAAGAACTACTTGTCTCAATTGAATGTACAGAGGGTCAGTGATGTTAGGCTGATAGAAATACATACAGCTGAGCTGTTAATACGTGATCCCAGCCCTTTTGAGTTTGAAAGTGCTATTGCAAAATTGAAAAGATATAAATCGCCAGGTAGTGATGAAATGCCGGCAGAACTTATTCAAGCAGGAGGTGAAATATTTCGTTCTAAGATCAATAAGCTAATTACTTCTATTTGGCATAAGGAAAAATTGCCTGATCAGTGGAAGGAATCTATTATTGTACCAGTTCACATGAAGGGTGGTAAAACTGACTGTAGTAATTATTGGGGGATATCACTGCTATAAACTTATACAGAACTTTATCCAATATTCTTCTCTCAAGGTTAAGTCCATACAGAGATGAAATTATTGGGGATCATCAGTGTGGGTGTCGACATAACAGATCAACTACAGATCAGATCTTTTGCATTCTTCAGATATTGGAGAAAAAAGTGGGAGAACAATGAGACAGTACATCAGCTATTCCTAGACTTCAAGAAAGCCTATGATTCAGTTAGGAGGGAAGTATTGTACAATATTCTGATAGAGTTTGGGATACCCATGAAACTAGTTAGTATGATTAAAATATGTTTAAACGAAACTTATCGTAAAGTCCGTGTAGGAAATTTTTTGTCTGATAAATTTCCTATCCAGAATGGTCTAAAAAACATGGAGATGCTTTATCGCCACTCCTTTTCAACTCTGCTTTAGAATATGCAATTAGGAAGGTCCAGGGAAACCAGGTGGGACTGAAATTAAACGGGACACATCAGCTGTTAGTCTACGGCAATGATGTGAATCTCCTGGGTGATAATGTAGATGCCATAAAGAAAAACACAGAAGCTTTAATCGACGTAAGTGAAGAGGTTTGTCTGGAAGTAAACATGGAGAAAACTAAGTATATGTTGCTGTTTCATTACCAAAGTGCAGGGCAAAATCATGACATAACTATAGGAAACAGATGTTTTGAAAATGTGGCACAGTTCAGATATTTGGGAAAGATGGTAACAGATCAAAACCTGATTCAGGAGGAAATTAAGAGGAGATTGAACTTGGGTAATGCTTGCTACAATTCAGTCCAGAACCTTTTGTCTTCTCATCTGCTGTCCAAAAACATAAAAATTAGAATATACAAAACTATAATTTTGCCTGTGATTCTGTATAGGTGTGAAACTTGGTGTCAGACATTAGAGAGGAACATAGACTGAGGGTGTTGAGAAGAATATTTGGACCAAAGAGGGATGAAGTGACAGGAGGTTGGAGAAAACTGGATAATGAGGAGCTTCATAACTTTTACTCTCCTCCAAGTATAATTAGAATGATCAAGTTAAAGAGGATGAGGTGGGCAGGGCATGTAGCACAAATGGGGGGAGACGAGGAATGCATATAGGATATTGGTGGAAAAGCCAAAACGAAAGAGACCACTGGGAAGACCAAGGCATAGGTGGGTGGGCAATATTAAAATGAATCTTAGAGAGATAGGAAGGGATGGTATGGATTGGAGTGATCTGGCTCAGGATAGGGAACAGTGGATTGCTCTTGTGAACATGATAATGTACCTTCGGGTTCCATTAAATTCTGGGAAATTCTTAAGTAGCTGCATATTTGGCTTCTCCTCAAGAAGGGCTCAGCTCCATAAGTTAGTATATATGTTTTTGTTTATATTTGGGGAAGGGGTATGTTTTTTCTTGTATTGATGGTTTTGTAGTATGTATTTTGCTGTCTTGTAGGTATATGAGTGTGTTTTATCCTTGTTTTGTGTTCATGAAAATATACCATGTCTTCTTTAATACTTAAGTGCATGATTTGGAGCGAAGTATTGTTTCTTACCTTGTATTTGGGAAAGAACACAGTAAAACATACGTTACAACAAAATCAATGCCAAATAAATGGATCCATGAAAAGGAAACTTAACAATGACAAAAAAAAATAAAAAGACAGCAGACCAGTGTCACACCAAAACAAACACCCAAGGACAAAACAAATGGATCACATTTACATACTTTGGACATGAAACTCACAAAAATATTCAAAGACATTAACACCAAAATAGCATTAAAAGCCATGAACACCATACAGAAACATTTACAGCAAATACCGTGAAAAAGTAATAAGTGTGAGGAATGGTGTATAAACTGAAATGTTTAGATTGCCCCTTACAGTATATAGGCCAAACAGAATGATCATTCCAACCCAGATACAATGAACATACACTTGCAGTAAAACATAACAAAGACATGTCTACCTATGCACATAATACAAATAGCAATAAAAACAAACACATAAACAGTTTAGAAAATTTTCATACTTATTGTGTATGTCAACAAAACAAGCAAGTGAATGAAGTACTATTTCACCTTCAGAATCCACTATTTGATGCGCCATACAAGGATCATATTAGCAAACACACACCATCCCAGCAGATGGCATTACCTTGTATGCACAACAATATATATATATAGACATCAGTTTCACAACCACCACATACAAGACACAACATTTCACCCAAATACAAGGTGAGAAGCAATTCTAACTCCTACCAGCTCTCAATACTTAACTTCAAAATCATGCACTTATATACTAAAGAAAATACAGTATATTTTCATGCACACAAACAAGGAGAAACTGCAGTTATATACCTACAAGCCAACAAAACACACACCACAAAGATATTGATACAAAGTAAGGAAAAACATACCCCCTCCCCTCACAGATAAATAAAAACATATATTCTCATAAAAATTTGTTCACATTCCAGACCAAGAAGAACCCCAAAGAAATACAATAGTGGAAGAGGCACATCTCCACATAACTACAACATCCAAGCAAACACATAAGAAAACCTTTTATGTACGTTTATTTTTAATGATTTTAACAGTTAAAATTTAATCCTAGGGGTGAACACACCTTTTTGTATATATTGGCATTACATACTACTAAAACCAGTATTCCAATGTGTAAACACTGGCCAGTGTAGGAATACTATCAGACAAATACAGTTGAACATAAAGTAAAATACCTCATCATATCTTAATGAGCTGAAACATGCTGTAGCAAACATATGTGTGTCCATGCTGCCTCTTCTGGTGATGGAATAAAATAAAGAAATTTGTACACAAGTCATTTTAATACATTCCAGAATACTGTAAACAGTTTTAGATATTCTGTTTTATTGCAGTCATATGAAGTGTATATTGTCATGTACAAATGGACAAGTGTTTAGAAGCAAAGAATGTTTGATTGTTTCAAATGTATTTTAAGTATGCTAAGGGAACAGCCCTGAGGAAAATGAACATTTTGATTTAAATTGAAATTCCCGAAGCTATGGACATTCTGTTTGGAAGTAGTAATGCATCTGCAATAAACTATAGCTATATTACGAGGGGCGTTCAAGTTCTAAGGTCTCCAATTTTTTTCTCAGGACTGGGAACAGATAGACACATGCGGTTTAGTTTAAAATACGTGTGCACTCTTTGTGAATGCGTGACAGAGATGGCAGCACTCTATGGCACACAGAACTCTAGTGGTAACGGTGAGAGTGAGGAGTGTTTTTGATACTTAAAATGGCAACGTTTTCGTTACAAGAACAGCGAGTAATCATTCGTTTTCTCCACTTGTGTGGTGCGACACCCATTGAAATTCATCGCCAGTTGAGTGAGACGTGTGGTGATGGTGTCATGAATGTGAAAAATGTACGTTCGTGGGCGCGACAGTTCGAAGAAGGCCGAACGTTGTGTGACAACGAACCAAAACAATCTCGGCCTTGCACCAGCCGGTCTGACAACATGGTTGAGTGAGTTGAGAAAGTTGTTTTGGAGGATCGCCGATTGAGTGCGGAAAACATTGCCTCCAAAGTTTGCATTTCTGTGGTATCTGTGCACAAAATCCTGAATGAAGAACTGCGAATGCGGAAAGCGTCCTCCAGGTGGGTGCCACAAATTCTGGCGGATGACCACAAGGCTGCACGCATGGCAGTTTGCCAGGCGATGTTGACACGTGATGAAGGCATGAATGGGACTTTCTTTTCATCAATTGTGACAATGGATGAGACATGGATGCCGTTTTTCAATCCACTATTGCATCAGCAATTTTCCAGTGGTCAAAACAGACTCCTACAGAAGCGTTCGCAGCGGCCATGGAATCATGGCGTCGACGTTGTGAAAAATGTGTACGGCTGCAGGGAGATTACGTTGAAATGTGACAGAAGTTTCAAATTTTTTGTATGGTTATTGTATGAGAAAAAAATTGGAGACCTTAGAACTTGAACGCACAATGTGTATATTTCCATTTCTTCATGTAAGAACAATTCTCATATGTCAGATTAGAGATAGGATAAGATAAGTCTGTTTGAAATTTTGATTGCATATTAACCATGCACTTGATGTGTTGCCTGTAACGTATATGGCTAGCCTGAATTATTCCATTATGTGTTTCATTCTTTTGCTTAAGCCATTAGGGTTGAGTTTTTTGAGTACAGGAAAATACTGTACATTGGGGCTGGGATTATTACTAAAAAGAAATCAACACCTAATGAAAAAGAAAATAGTACTTTGCTTCTATCAGGATATATCATAGGTACTGATACTGCATAAATGTGTTACAGAGGCATTCTAACACATATCCAAAAACTGAACATAACCACCTTCTCTGTAAGAAAATTCCAAAATTGTGTACAAATTAAGAAGACAGATAGTTCTGTAAGCTATAGCCTTTGGGTTAATGTCACACAGACCATACCAAATAACTTGTTGACTTTTTAATATCAAATTATTACTGTTGATTAAAAAACAGCACATATGTAAGATTTGAGGTTTTCGCTGCAGTGACTATGAAGAAAGCAGTCTTCTGGGATTTGGCACCGTGTATATGTGATGTTAACCAATGTTTCAGAGGAACGTATCGCCTCCATCTTCAGGGTAGAAGGAAAATATAAGAAATCCGCAAGCGAAGGAACCGTGAGAACCGGTAAAAGCAGACTGGTGTTGGAAATATACACAGCTATGTGAGAGCAGTGAAGGAAAAGGGGGAAGGGCAAGTCTACATGTGAAATCAGTGGAGTGGGAGGGGTGGGAAGGAGCTGGGACAGAGCAGGGTTTTGTGTTGGGGGAGAGAAAAAAAGGTTAAAGGCTGGGCACTAATCCCCTTACCCCCCCCCCAGCTTAAGGGTTAGTTTCAATTTAAATTTGGGAAACAAAGAGAAATCACAGGGGCTAAGTTCGGTGAGTAGGGAGGATGGGGAATGATAACCATCCTGTTCTTAGTCACAAACTCTGTTCTTTTCAGGGACATGTGGGTGGGCACACTGTGGTGAAGGAGGCAGTTGTGGTTGCGCCAAAGTTCCAGTCTTTTTTGTTGCACATTTTCTCTCAAGCATCTCATAATGTCAAAGTAAAAGTCAGAGATGATCATAGTGTTAGGAGGAACAAATTCATGATCAACAAACCCCTTTATGTCAAAAAATATGAGCAAGCTCTTTGTTGAACTCTGGACCTGCCATGCCTTTTTTGCTCTTGGTGATTGTGGGCTCTTCCACTGTGACAGTTGTTGCTTTGTTTCTGGATCATAACCATAAATCCAGATTTTGTCACCTGTTATGATCCTAGAGATACACATGAAAGTTGGGTCCCATTAACTTTCTTTTGTAGCTCAAGATACACATTTAGGCACCACTGCTTTTAATCGTTTGTCAGGAGTCGGGGAACAAACTTTGCAGCAACATTTTCTGTGTTTCTGCTGGTGCTTGGTCGCCCTGAACGTTCGTCATCATCAACTGACACTCGACCGGCCTTGAAACGTGAATGCTATTCAATAACCACAGTCTTGACTCAAAGAATGTTCTCAAAAAGCCTCATGAAGTATTCCCAGGGTTTTGGTAGTGGACTTACTGAGCTTCACATTGCAGACACATTGCTCAATTTTGCCACCCACAGCAGACAAAATGAAACACAAAGTCGAAAAAAGCATTCATATAAAAATAATGCGTGTTTACACCGCAGTGTCACGTGGCAGACTGATGCAATATGCTTGTGGAAGTGTGACTTTGACCTCCCCTCTCATCTCCTTTCACTGATGCAGTTATAGCAATAACAGTCTGGAAACTTTCCGATAACACCTCAGATCAATGATGTGAAATAGTTCATTGTCAGTTGTGTAGGTGCTGAGTTAATTCATGTGATATTATACTGACAGTATGTTATTTTTCATTAGACTGTTCTCGTACGTGTTGAGATTGGCTTATTTCTCTGACATTTGTTGTAATTGAAAAAGTTTGTTTGTCCAGATGATCATCACCATCGAAACTTTCAGTATGAGCACAAGCACAACCACACCCATAGTGTGCCTGCATTAGACACAACTGAGATGACTACTTCAGGTTCAGTACAAGAGACCCACCCAGATGGTTTGGATGAACTGCGACCAATGGATACAACCTGTAACTCTGTGGCCCCAGGTCCAGACAGTGAACATGGTACAGATGTGAATCCTAGTGAAGCAGAGAGCTACACGGTCATTATCAGGTAGTTTTTTTTATAGAATGTATATATTATCACAGGTTGGTGATTGCTAATTGAATTTGTTGGACACCTGTTGCTCCTAACTACAAATAACTACACACAGTTTCATTATTATTCTTAATCTTTAAATAACTACAGCACTTTCTAAGTCTTTTCAGTCTGCTACTTCTTCCTGTATTTGTTGCTTGGTATTGCCTCAAGTAATATTTCCATGCTCAGCAGCTCCCCTTTGACAGCTAAGGCTTCTAGTCTCACTTGCTCTTTTTATATATCTCTGACATAGACTGATTAGGAACCAGTGCCTCCAAAATGCTTCTCAGACTCCTGTGTTGCATGTTCCTTGACCTAAAAGGTAATATTTTCTGTGTTTATTCCCGGTTATAGTAATTATCAATTTTTCATGGCTGATTTAGTCAGTATGCAGTTTCTGACTGTGTTATATACATATGCATTTCCTTATGTTTGTGTGCTGTGATCATTTGTATTTTTTTCAGTCTCACATTTTGTGAATCTTAAGAAAACTACTTTTGTTTTTGCACAGCAGCACGCAAACGCTCTGATCCATGAGAATTGTATTGATAGAAAGTGCCAGAGACTATATCAGCCATGAAAAATAGATAATTACTATAACTGGGAATAAACACAGAAAATATCACCTTATAGGTCAAGGAACATGCAATATAGGAGTCAGAGCACAAGTTAACATCTCTTGTCCCCACCACACACACTTTCTGCCCATGGAAGAATATGGCACAAGAATGGGCCTTTTTTATACAGTGACTTAAAAAAATTACATTGAAAAGGGATCTGATAACAAATGGGATAAGTAGTACACTTTAGTGCACTGTGAAAATGTGAGTAGTGTTAAAAATTTTGATTACAATGAAAAATGTTATCTTGTAGAGAAAATCCTATTCTTTTCTCAGTTCTCTAAATGTTTCTGAATTGTTGTCTTCAACTGAAGATCTGTTGACCAAGTAACATGTGTGGATGAAAAAACAGAGGACAGAAGTACTGCAAGAGCAGTAGACTGAGAAGTTTTGTTTTGTTGAAAATAAAACAGAATTATAGCCATGACACAAAGAAAACTCAGGTTTATTGAAATTGTACAATTTGAGACTAAACTCTAAAACCAAACATTCAATGTTTAAGCCAAAATTTTCTAGATTTGTACAATTATCATGCCATCATTTTCCACTTGAAAATTTTATCTTAACCAGAGTTTCACTTTTTTATTTTTTTTTTTAATGTGTACTTGTAGAAGCCATTGAATGAACCTTTTCTTCTTTTTACATTGAGCAGTGTGAATTTCACTATGAGATTCCTAACTGTACAAGAACTTCAGAAGAAAAATTTAAGTCTAATTTTGGCAGACTCACAATATAATACATCTACAGAAACATGTTATTAGCATATTATTATAATAAACACAAATTTCTCCCAGAGCTTTATGTTTTAAACATGTAAATTATATTCTTCCAGAATCGTGAATTTGCATCTAAAGTTGATATCAGTTGTGTTGCATGTGCCGTGGTTCACTGATCCTATACATACTTGTTTATGTGTTTGCATGCTCAAGTAGAGTTCATTATTACATCTTTTAATTTTCCCAGTTTGTCTCGTACTGAACAACAAAAAGTGATAAATTTTAGGTCCCATTTCCTTCATTATTAAGCATCATCATTGACCATGGTAATGTGAACAGAACAGGTCTTCAAAAGAGTGGTCATGAATGAGTTGAAAACTCATCCATGATATGGCTGATAGCCCAAGAAAATCTTATTGCATTAAGCGTCTTCACCTGCCCATAATCCGATACATTTGTTAATCATGTCCTCATTTCTTGTTAAAAAGAAATTCATGTTCATAATTGTGTTGTAAACTTGAGCGAAATTAGCAAAGAAAGTGTTCCTTTTCTGCTCAAATAATGTGGATATTGATACAATTTTTTTGCCATGTGGGGGTGAATTAGTAAGAACGTTTTCATTGAAGTCAAAACAGATGGAGGAAGATTCCTTGTGTACAAACATTGGCTTACTGTTGCTCTAACAGGGAGCACGAGAATAAGCACCATGGTCATTCACACACACACGGCCACGTACATTCACCTCCTGACACACTGAGTTCTGTTGCGTGGATGGTGGTGATGGGAGATGGGCTCCATAATTTCACGGATGGGATGGCCATTGGAGCTGCGTTTGCTGCCAACATTGCAGGGGGTTTCTCTACTGCAGTTGCTGTCTTCTGCCATGAACTGCCACATGAGCTAGGTGGGTACCGAGGCATGATGTTCAAGGTACATTCAAATTATGTCCCCTAACTTCTGTTACACGTGGTAGTATCATGTAATGTTTATTGCTTGTTTAAAGAGATGGCATCGCTAGACTTCCCACAGAACATTGTTATTGGCATAGTTGATGCATATCACATAGTAAAAGGCTTGTCTGCCTTATTGTTTCAAGTACAGTGTGTTATCAGCACATTTTTGCATCTGAGCCATGTCTACATGTGCCCTGTAGGCATAGTGGTTGTGACGTGTTGCTAGCCAGGTGTATAAGTTCAGAAAAGCACTACAGCTGAGTCTATGTATGGCTTCAGCATATTAATACATATGTATTAATGTTATAAGAATTGCATTTAGCAAAACCTGGTTTGTTAAGTTTAACCTTATTGGCCTTAGTTATAGGAAGCAATAGAAATGTTACTGGAAATATGCATTTAGATTGTGATCTTCTGGGATGTAACATCACATAGTTTCGTGGATGGTTATCCCTGTTGCATTGGAACATGCTGCCTCTATCTTTCACTTCTACCATGAAGATGGAGGCAGCATGTTCCTCCAAAATGTTGGTAACCACCTTCTAGACTATGTGATGTAACAACACAGACCACAATAAACATCTTCACTGCCTTGAAAAAATTCCCCCTCCCCATATAATTTATATATATGAATTTCTTATTTATTTAATTGTGCAATTTTCCATCTATATACTTCTCCCTCACCAAGTTCTGTACAGAAGTAATTGGCGCAGGTTGGTTGGCGAATAGATTATTGGATATTAACTAGTTGTAGCTACAAATCATTATAACACTTTGAAGATTACTGTAATTATAACACGTAAATAAAGTCTTCTATATCTGCTTTAACTGGTCATTGCTAGGTAACAGAACTAAACAATGGCTATTCCTCTGCAAAGTTTTCCCTCTCCATTTCCTGGCAGCAGATTTTAACACAGGAACTGTAACTCTCACACTCCAGATATCACTGCTCTACAGGACACATAAAGTCTTCAAATTACATGTTAAGTCCTCACTGGCCGACTTCTGATTCTTCTTCAACTATGAACTTCTTGCGGCTTACGTCAACTCTCCAGTCTAATTCTGTCAACTGCTAGTTCCAATTCACTCCAATCCTATAGCTTACAGCTCTCATTATATAGCCACAGCATGGACCGCATAGAGGACCTCTTCTATTCAGCATAGTTGCATAACTTATAACAATTGATTCCCTATTGTTGTCATGTTCTTAAGGGAGAAGGTGTTTACTGGCCATCGCATAGAAACGGCAGTTCTTCTGTTGTTGCCTGTATTCACTGCTGCGAGAATGTTTACAGACATTCCTCTGTTTTATAGAGACGGTTCATATGTCACAATACATACATACATACATAGATAGTTGGTCAAAAACGACTGTGGGATGTGGAATATGTCATCTAGTATCACATCTGGTGTTGTATGGGATACCTGAATAATGTAAGAAAGCCCACATCTCACTGTACCCTATGTTTTTGGGTATTCTGTACAATGCCCAATTTCATATTTTACCTGTCAAACCGTTGTTGGGCAACAGGAGGTGGAATGAGTTACCATGAAGGCAGACTCTTGATAAACGGTCGGTTGCAAAGTTACGCAACAGTAAGGAAAGCGGTGTTTCTCCGTGATGTGCCGAGCCGAGCCGAAGCGCGCTGGTTCCTACACAGCAATAAACAAATCTCGGCAGTGTTGCGAAGCAATGCCTCTGTAAACAGTGTCACAACAGTGAAGCAAGCTGCATTCTCTGCTGTCCGACTGAGGGTTTATAAGAGAGACTGGAATACCTAAGGAGTCAGTTGAAATGTAGCAGCCACTGAAGACAGTGTCAGTTAGTATTCGGAGTATTTGGCGAGTATTTGGAGTGAGTGCAAGACAGCCGCAGGAAGAAGAAGAATGGAACACGTTGTAACCGTTTCTCTAGGGCCCTTTGGTTGGGCACCACTCCTTCTCTAACCGTCTAGTGCGTTAAGGCCCTTTGTGTTGGGGGCCACTCCTTCTAACCGTCCTTCTCCGGCAGTCCTCTGAAGAGCCCTTTGGTTGCTGGTTGCATCTGCTCCTCTAGCTGTTCCCTCTCACCTGTTGTTACTTCGAGTTGGCAGGTTGCGGCTGCGTCCTTCCTATCCAGTTCTGTTTCCCTTTTTGTTGTTCTGGTGGATAATAGTTTGCGGAGTATGGGTTATCGGAGTGCTGGGCGCCAGTAAGCTTACTGTAACGGCTTACATTTCGGGGAAAAGGGGCGATGAACTGGAAACTACAGGTGCTAGGTACCGCATTCTCACTGGAGCGATGAGATTCGGTCTCAGGGTGAATACGGGCCTCGCGTCAGCGGGAAAGAGAAGAGCGTTTTAGGTAGGCACTAACACACACTGTTTAATTAGCCGATCTTGCTATACACGTACATGTATCAGCACTTGTTGCACTTCCTTAAAACACCTGGAAATCTCTCCAACGTTGTCGACCAGATCCCTGGCTAGTTAGTTAGCGGCTGTTTCTTTTAGCACAACCCCTAGAATTGCACTTTCACTTATACTTTTAGCACAAAGAAAATTTCACGTTAAATTTAGAAGAGTTATCCAGAGATTGTTCCTGCAAACACTTAAACATAATTTCGGCTGTACACTTGGAGGGTTGTTCAGAGACTCTTCTCGCAGACTGACCCTGCTTCGAAGCAAGAAATCTTCGCGGCTTCAGCTCCGCCTCCAAGTTACTACCCTAATTTCTGCTGATTGGAACAATTCGAATTTAGGGAGTTAACCATAATTCTCACTGCTCCAATCACATAACTTTAATTTGGGACTTTGGACCTTAAAGTCCTAACGTCGTTTTTGACAGCTGCCTGAAAAATTATACCAGTAGCGTGGGTTGCTGGCCTTCCCACTTTTGACTTACGGGGTTCAAAACCTGTCAAGTGTAACTTCACCAAAGGATCCCGCCGGTCAACTTTCTGACTGAATTTCCAGGAAAACTCTGCGGGGTGCTTCCTGTCTGGTCTTTGTAGCAGTGAAGCAGGCCCTATTCTTGAAACCAAGAATCGGGCTAAGTCACCCTTGAGTGTTCCTTGCTACATCTTGTGTATAATTACTCTAAAAGAAATATTGATTACAAATAAAGATGGTGGTGTCAGTGGTACGGCTACAACGTGTCATACTGAAGATAGTGTGTAGTATTTGTAAAGCGTGTAAACCCGCAACAGTGTTATAATTAATTGTAGTTACGACTTCTGGGTTGTTAATGAAACCGATTAACACTGAACAGCGTCTTCAGAAACAAACACGTTACAATATATATTACAGCAACAGGAAAAATTACTCTTTTTCATCTTAGCTGAGTAAAGCAAAATATATTTAAAACATTTGTTAATTAGAGGATAGTTACTCACTGAGTCATATATTTGGGTGATCTGTGTTTGTGATTTGGAATAGTTTTACATTGCAGTTGATCATGCACTTTTCAAAGTTTCACGAAAGGCATAATTCTGCTGTAGGTGACTTTGCTGTGCTCCTGAAAGCAGGGATGAGTGCAAAACAGGCTGTATTCTACAATCTTCTTTCCTCGGTCTTGTCTCTGCTTGGGATGGTGTTGGGAGTATTCTTGGGGGAGTCTGAAACTGCCACTGCATCAGTGTTTGCTGCAGCTGCCGGCATGTTCCTTTACATAGCTCTTGTGGATATGGTAAGAACCTCTGGCTCTTATTGAGTTTATAATGTGATACTTTTTTTGGTACTAAAATAATTTACAAACAGGACAAATAATATCAAACTTGGTAACTACTGGATGAGATAGCGTACCACAAGTATATAACTAGTTGGAAAATATAATTGAAGTTTTGACACTTTCATAATAAAACCAGATATGCTCAGTTTTGAGTCACATCAATATACAGGGTGTATCACAACTCAACGGCAAAACTTCAGGAACGAACTCCTCATGTAGAGAGAAGGAAAAAATTATATGACAATATGGGCCTGGAAATGCATATAATTACAGATCAGTAATTGTGTCTGCATGCCACTGAAAAGAATTGGCGACATGAGTGCTTTCTATTGGTGGGTTGGCCTTTCATGGGGAGGACAGCCTTTCTATCGTTGGGTTGGCTTTTCACTGGGAGAACAGCTCTATGATTATCATGACGTCACCTGTGATTACTTAGTGATAAATTTTCCTCTGCCAATTCTTTTCAGTGGCGTATAGACACAATTACTACTCCGTAATTATATGCATTTCCGGACCCATGTTGTCATAAGCTTTTTTCCTCTCTCTGTATGAGGAGTCCGTTCCTGAAGTTTTGCCGTTTAGTTGTGATACACCCTGTATATATGTATATATATCACCTTTTGAAGGCCCATAGCAATAATGTTGAACTTTAATGGATTTTATGTTTCCTCAATTTCATGTTTTCCCCAAATTTTCACTTTATCTTTCTAGCTCTGAATACAAAAATTTATCTGGTTTTACATTTTGTAGTTCAGTCTGAAAATACATACTACCAGTTGGCTGATGCACAGCTGTTAGTGATTAATGTGCACCATATGTCTTCACTAAGGCTTATCATGGATGAGGGTATTTTTTGTCCACTATAGCCGAAGCAGCTCACATGTTAAGCCAGCTTTGATCCAGTTGCATCTTAGTATAACTGTAACTCAGTGAGAGCAATGTGTCTCTCTCATGTCTGTTAAGTGTTCCAAAAACTGACCATTGCAACGCAGCAAGTGTGATTTTGTAAGTGGAAGATTCAACAGAAGTGCACCAAAGTTAAATTCTTCAGTCTCCCAGTGCGTATGTGACTTTCCTTTATAGAGATAAAATTTTATTATTGATTAAGATGAATTTAACATAAGAGGATGAAATATGGATAATAAAGGAAAACAAATTATTTACAATAAGTGATAAAGTACATTGTGGCATATAGACCCATTGCTAAGCAGCGACTCTGGTAACAGTGGCCATTTCTAGGTAATGTAAGCAGTAATAGAATGACAGGGTTATGCAACCCATTTATAAGTCATGGTTCAGTAAACACATTTCTGTGGTGTTGGACACAAACACAACAATAGAAGAACATTGTTATTTACGTGGTCCATGCCGAGATGTTATAAGCAGGACAGTTTGAAGGAATGAAGTGGTTGTTGGTTATAGTTGTCAGCAGTTTGGCTGAGTGAAGTGACATGAAGTAGGTGGTTGGTTCGTTTGCAGTTCAGTTCAGTTGAAAGTCAGCCTATGAAGAGGAGAGTAGGAGGTTGGTGTGAAGTGGCTGCCACCCTGGGACCCAGTTAGTTGAGCTGTCATTTGACAAAGAGTCCTGCACAGGTGGCTGTGACAAGAGGACCTGAGCACAGAAAGCCAAAGAATCTCCACTATGTTAAATCCGCTGCCAGGAAACGGCTAGTGGAGACTGTAATAGACTGAGGACACTAGTGTGTGTGTGTAAATGATGTGTAAAATGTAGTCATGGGTCACAAGTGTATAAGTGATCAATAGATCCATGACCCAATCCATACCCTGTCTATAGCCACAACACACCCCTAAAATGTGACCATATTTTAGCACAAGCTGGCTCATATTGGTACACATGTTATAATGGCATCACACTTGAGACATTCAGTGTCCGTGATAAACACTATCGTTAATATCCATAAAGACATTAAGAGAAGGTTTGTCCAATGTGGACCTTCCTCCAAGCAGTGGATATCACTGAAATGTTCACCACTGGAGAAACTGGAATCTGCACTTGCTACATGGTTCAAGCAAGCATATGGGAGCAGTGCTTCCATAGATGGCACCCACCTCAAGGGAAAGGCCTTGCACATCACCACTTATTTGGGAATAGCCAACGTTTCAGCTTCCAGTGAATGAATTCACCAAAATTCTGAAGTTACTTCATATTAAAATATGTCAATGAACCTTTGAAGTGATGTCACCAACAAAATTTCACTGTAGTATCAGTGCATAGGAAGTGTGAAAGATTTTTTCTTTTTCTCCTCCATTTTTGTACTTAACATGTTGGAACCTAGTCCAGAAGTGAATGGGTTAATGGTTGCCTTTATAATACCAAAGTTCATGTGCTAGGGTATATCCTTTCTTGTCATGAACCTGTATTTTGCATGGTTTCTGTTGCCGGTTTGAACCAGAGTTGCATCTTACATAGTTTAGAACACAACATTGAATAAAGGAATTGGGATAGTTCAGCCCTTATAATGACTGCCTTTGAACTTAGTGGCCAAGGTTCAATTCCCAGCATGGGTAATGATTTATCTCTTCTCGACTATGTCCAGATGAGTTCTAGAGATCACCAAGCCACCTGTCCAATGGGTATCATGGGCCCTTACCCGGGTAGTCAGACAGCCAGGGTTTGAAACTGGCTATTCACATCCATCTAGTATTAAGGTTAAGAATGTGTGGAGCTGTACCTACACTCCCTCATGCATCTTCATATGTGGTACTTAATTAAGCACAGCTACAACATCTTTTCATACCTTTACATTGAATAAAGGTACAAGGTGGTTCAAATATGACCGGGACTGATTTGTGTGTAAACAAGCCACACTGCGCAGCAGCTGTGCAACCTTGAGAGAGTGATGCCACAACCTCCACCCTTCCTCCTGTTCGGGTTAGAACTTGTTCAGTCCTGCCTGGGAGTTGCTAGAGTGATGGGCGAACAGAAGGTACTGTGGAGTGTGGAACACCGCATTGTGATCAAATTCCTCATTGGTGAAAACGTCCCGTCCACTGAAATTCGCCACAGACTCCAACAACAGCATGGGGAAGAGTGTCTCTCGTGGACCCATGTGTTTGAGTGGTGTAAGAGCTTCAGAGAGGGCAGAGAGCGTGTGGAGAATGAACCGAACGATCGTCAGCCGCGAACATCCGTCACCTAGCCAAACACTGATCGTGTAGACGCGCTTATTTGTGATAATAGGCGCATTACTATCAAGAAACTTGGAGCAGTGCTGTCCATCAGTGTTGATAGTGCAGAAGACATTGTGAAATACCACCTGCACTATCACAAGGTGAATGCACGGTGGGTACCACGCACTTTGACGGACATGAACAAAATGGTGTGCATGCAAGCTGCCAGTCGTCTCCTACAGCAGTTTGAAGATGGTGATGCATTTTTGAAGTCTATAGTGACCACCGATGAAACGTAGATGCACTACTTCATTCCTGCATCCCAGCAGTCATCATGCGAGTGGCGGCATACCAGTTCTCCCAAACCCAAGAGAGCACGGAGGAGCCGTTCGCCAGGAAAAGTGATGGCAACGTTCTTCTGGGACTGGCAGGGGGTTATCCATGTAGACTTTCTGACAGATGCCAGAACAGTCAATGCAGTTTATTACTCAGACCTCCTGGCAACAGGCATGTAGGAAAAGGTCCGATCCAAGTGGAAGACAGGTGGAAAGTGGGTAGCCTTCCTTCAAGAAAATGTATGCCCCCATACGGCCAAAACAACAATGGAAACCCTCTGGAAATTGAAATGGAACCTTCTGACATATCTGCCGTACAGTCCCGATTTGGCCCCAAGTGATTTCTACCTGTTCGGAAGGCTCAAAGCAGACTTGCAAGGCATGCGGTTTGTGGATGACGCCGTCATCCAGACTGTTCGGGAGTAGATACGCCGCCAACCACAAGCCTTTTTGAAAAGGGCATCAGGATGCTTCCAGAACATTGGAAAAAATGTGTTGACTACGAAGGGGAGTATGTTGAAGACTGACATGTGCAAGGGTTTGGCAATTATGGTTTTAAAAAAAAATCAGTCCTGGTCATATTTGAACCACCTTGTATCTTTCAAAATGATTAGATTACGAGTTCATATTAATGTGTACCTGTGTTTGCAGATTCCAGAGCTGACAACATCTCATTCGAAGGAAGGGGGTTCTCTTTGCCAGTGTCTGCTGCAATGTGTTGGCCTGTTGTCAGGGATTGGCATTATGCTACTCATTGCCACATATGAACATGACCTGAAGACAGTCTTCACGGACGACTAGTTAACTAACAGTGTGTGTGTGTGTCAGTAACATTGTTCATGGAGTAAAGACTGTGTAGATGACCCAAATATGTACGAAGGAAACAACCTGTATTAGTTAAGACATCACTTCCATTTCTTCAAGTTGGCAGTTAACGTTTTGGTACTTAGGAAGTCAACAGGCGTCTGACTGAGATCATTATTTTTGTAGCTACTATTTGAACTGCTTTCTGCAAGGTTAATCAGTTATTGTACTTAGAAGTTGCAGTATTGTCTTCTGGTTTTATTGCATCTGACATTCTGCATCAAGGGCTTGACACTGATGTTTCATTAGCTAAACTGTATTACACTGACAGTAATTTTTTGGTGCTTTTATTTATTATATGATACATTCCTGAAAAGAATCATGTTGCTACTGTATACTGTCCTTTTGACCCAAGACATTCACAATTAACATACATTTTTATTTTATGATTTTTTGTGTGATATTTTGGCATCATACTTAAGTTGACTGCCTAATTTCTCTTTATATTAGTGTAGAAATATAATTTTCTGTAGATGTGGACAATCAAGTCATCTCTCTCAGTGTTAGGCCAAGGAGGTGACATGTTCTTACACAACTGTGTTATCAGCATCTGTAAAATTTAAGGAATAAGTAGCACCTGTCATAGCAAATGGTCAGTGATACAGTGATTGAAGGACAGTACCCAGTAGTTTGGCCACTCTGAGAAAAGTTTGAATGAAGGGATGATTGAAGAGAACCGATAAACTGAATATATATACTACTACAGGTTTTGCAAACATGGAGAAGTCAATAAGATGCACTATGTGGAGGGAATTTCTAAAACTGCTTATTAGGTTTAACTTGTTTTCAATTAGTAGTATTGTGAGACCCTTTAAACATTTCGCTGCATATTATTTTCTTGCCATTTTCATAAAATGAAAAAAAAAAAAAACAGCAATGAACTTTTACAGCCCAGTAAATGAACCCAAATGACACAGCAAAAGGAGAAGATTACTTCTTGACGTGGACTGAAGTCAGTGTTACACTGTACAGTAATGGTTGCTTGTTTGACTTCAGTCAAATATTTCGGCAGTAGGGTTAAGATTTGTGCATAGATCCAATGATTGTCAAAAGGAAATCAATAAGAGATAGAACCATAGTTCTCCAAGAACTTTACATGCATAATAGCGAAGAATTACCATATTTTCTCATTTAATCCGTGCACCTGAATAAAGCACACACTGCAATTTTTAAGAAATAAAAAATCCGGCAAACTTTATGTGAATTTATTGAAATACTGAAGTATTCATGTAAGTGTATGTGTATGTAATATATAGTGTCTTGAAATTCAAACTTGGTCATCTCTGTTTATTTCTGCTATAGCCTTGTCTTGCAGTATCTGATGTCCTTCCCCAGGGAATCACATTTATAATACACAGGTAAGTTATTCCAAAAAATACCGCTGTCAATCCCCAGTTTATACTATGCATATGAAATCCTGCTTCTAACATATCTGAAAGGTTTTGGTCCATTTCAGATGAAGTCTTATGTGTACCAATCTACCAACAACACAGTTTCCAATTCATTCTGTCCCTTGAATTATTTTCAGTTTTCACTTTCATGTAATATCATAAAAGCCTACCTTTACTCATGTTTAAAACGTGTACACAAAATGAAGAGGAAATTGTGAAAGCTGAGATCGTGCTTGGAATGAGTAATGTTGACAGCTAATAACAAATAGGCTGTGCACCAGTGCCAACCGCAACACAAATAAACTGCATACCACAGCTATCCTCTTAACAGATAAAGTCCACACAGCTGTCAGCCTTAACAAGAATAGGCTTCACACACAAATTTTTGGACCCCCTCAGCATGAGATATTTGAGGAAACACAGTATGGAATGATATGAAAAATGCAAAAAGATTTTTATTCTTCAGCTAGTACTTTCAGGCAGATTGAAACAGACTGGAAAGCAGAAACCAGAACTGAAGTATAAACTTGTAAAAGGAGACGGGGCATTTCAAAATAAGATCTAAAAGTTTATGATGATGGTACATTAGTACTAAATATTAGTACAAACATCCATCATCCTGTCTTTGTATAAAAACACCATCATGTTTATATTTCAGAGACTGGATTCTGTCTCCAACTTCAGGTAAAGCCTACTCAGTTGAGCCCAATTGATAGATCTACTTGCTATCTCCAGAAATCTTTCTAGCCTGCTTGTTTTCCAACTGAGCAGGTCCCCCACTGTGAGATACCTTGGGATCATGGGTGTCAGTATTATACAACTCATTTTATAAAGGGATGTGTAGTCCCTGAAAGTCATTAGGTGAAGAGTTGTAAAGCAAAATTGCATTTCTCATTAATTTAAAAGCAAGAAGTTCAGGTGACCAAAAATAATATTATATATATACAAATAAATAGTAGTGCATGAAAGCACTATATATGGTCCGGTGACTGGCAGCCTCATTTGAAGTTGGTAATGACAATGACATTTTGACATTTGAGGTTTTCATGGCAATTAAGTGTCAAAAAAATATTTGGGGGGTGGGTATTAATGTTTCATTTGCATTAATGTGCAAATACATAAGGCAGGACATTCGTAAAACAGTGTACATTTGAGAAACAATATATAGAGGACCATCTACGTGACCTGACATTAAAATAAAACAACACACAAAGTGTGAGGATTAACTTATTGTGGTTATATTTCGTTTCACTCATAACACATCAGGTGATTCAAAATAATTAAGAGGGTCCTTGAATTGTGGGTTATGTTAAAATGAATTTCAGTAAGATGGATCCACTTTTCACATTGAGAAATGTAATATATTTTGGTATTAAAATGTTAAAATCCTTTAATTTTTTCTTTTAATTTTAGCTGTATTTTTCTTTTGAATTGAATTTAATTTAATTTATATACATTCTATAAATCCTAAGCAGGTTAGTACCTTTTGATACAGAA